>NC_047114.1:68970327-69074039 GCF_902500255.1 Thalassophryne amazonica
ATGACCTCTTCAAGTGTTTTGACATATCCAAACTGATCCATGATACCTGGTATGTGATATATAGGCCCAACACCATAGTAGGAGAAACATGCCCATATCATGATGCTTGCACCACCATGATTCATTGTCTTCACTGTGAACTGTGGGTTCACAGTGAAGACAATGACAATGAATTCAGAGTTTGGAGGTCATCTCACAAACTGTCTGCGGCCCTTGGACCCAAAAAGAACAATTTTACTCTCATCAATCCACAAAATATTCCTCCATTTCTCTTTAGGCCAGTTGATGTGTTCTTTGGCAAATTGTAACCTCTTCTGCACATGTCTTTTATTTAACAGAGGGACTTTGCGGGGGATTCTTGCAAATAAATTAGCTTCACACAGGTGTCTTCTAACTGTCATAGCACTTACAGGTAACTCCAGACTGTCTTTGATCATCCTGGAGCTGATCAATGGGTGAGCCTTTGCCATTCTGGTTATTCCTCTATCCATTTTGATGGTTGTTTTCCGTTTTCTTCCACGTGTCTCTGTTTTTTTTTTGTCCATTTTAAAGCATTGGAGATCACTGTAGATGAACAGCCTATACTTTTTGCACCTGTGTATAAGTTTTCCCCTCTCCAATCAACGTTTTAATCAAACTACGCTGTTCTTCTGAACAATGTCTTGAACATCCCAATTTCCTCAGGCTTTCAAAGAGAAAAGCATGTTCAACAGGTGCTGGCTTCATCCTTAAATAGGGGACACCTGATATATATATATACTGTAAAAAAAATCTGGTTTTACAGAAAAAATCTGGCAGCTGTGGTTGCCAGGGGAATCCTATATTACAGGGTATATGTAAATGGTTTTACATAAAATATGTAATTTTTACAGTTTAAACCTATAATTTACAAAAAAAAAAAAAAAAAAAACTGTAATTTTAGTGGTCATTTCCTATTGAATTATCATTGCCAAACTTTTTTCTTTTTTTTAATATTTACACATATATTAAGTCCCTTCAGCTGCTCCCTTGTTTTCACTGAGGGTCATCACAACAGAACCAAGGTGGGTCTGCATGTTGATTTGGCACAAGTTTACACCAGATGCCCTTCCAGACGCAACGTCACATTACGTGGAGAAATGTGGCAGAGGTGGGGTTGAACAGGGAACCTTCAGCACTGAAATCAAGTGCACTAACGGCTGTATCTGACTGATTAATAATTACTACAATGCAAAATTAATTTGTTCTTTAGGGCCCCTTCACACATCGCAGGAATGTGGTCGAATTGAGCATGAAGCAGAAATCATATGCAATATGTGTAAAGTCACACACCAGGAGCTGAAAGACAGAGTGTGTGCTGTGAGAGCCCATTTGATCCCTCTCATGGCAGGTATCAGCCAAATTCCAGGTGAGACACACGAACATCTACAACTTTCACTTGGCACTTAGAAAATGTGTGGTCATTCGCGGTATTAGCACAACAGTCAGCAGACGATCACTTTCAAGCTGGCGGTGAAATTTGACAAATTGCCCCCACGACTGTGAAGTTGCCAAGCACCCCCCCCCCCCCCCCACACACACACACACACACAGGTGAGGCATCTCTCATCTGATCACAGAGTGGCACCTTGGTCTGTTGAGACATCTGTGGTCCACGACAACACAGCTGCAGAACACGTACATAAAAACATATATTGCTTTTGCGATGAGGCTGGAGAAACAGACTGTCAGTTCATGTGGACATGCAGCAGGCGATCTGAATGTCACATCTGTCTGGCAGAATACGCGTGTCCTGTGAGTGGCGCAGGACTATATGACAAGCCAACAGTGTGACACATACACCACTTTCAGTCACATATCAGCAGAAGTACGTCGTAACACACGCCGTTTGGTCAGTTATCATGGCGCTTTTTCTACTTAAAAAAATACATTTATCTGCTTGCTGATTTTAGCCATTTCATGCTCCTGTTATAAGACAGTGATTGTAGTACAGTGGTAAAGTTTCCATCTGGTAATCAGAGCTTTTGTAAATTGCAGGTTCGAATCCTGTGTGTCATTTATTTTTTTAATTAACCAGGGTTATTTAACCGCAGGGTTCTGTATTGTGTCCCCTTTTATTTATTATTTATATCAACCCAGTGATATTCACTAATTATACAGCTGTTTTTTATTTTATTGTTCTCCACATCAGTGGCGCGATGTGGTGCAACACGTCCCAGCTGCTCACACTGTGTTCCTGCTCGCACGACACACATACACACCTGCCCGATGGCTCAGTGTTTTTGTGGTTCGCTCATACGAGCTGTTCCGCCGTGATTCGCCCTGATTTGTACTTATTCGAACTATGTGTGAAGGGGCCCTTATTTTTGCATGCTAATTGTTACAATGCAAATGTATGGAACAGATATTGTCTATGTAGAAGAGATGAAAGGGTCACCTTATGTTTAAATATCCTCAAAATGTCATTTAAACAGACACATCACCTCTTTTATCAAATGCTTAATTGATAGTATTTTACTTTATTTGAGAAAATTCTTATCTTTAAAGTCTAAAACAATAGTAAAATTCAAATTAACAGAAAAAAACATTTTAATGGTGGTGTAATTTTAACTGTATTGTACAGTTTTTAGTATTATGATTTTTCTGTGATTAAACTAATGTATATGATAGGTATATGATTATTTTAACATATTTGTGCTGTTAGATTCCCAGTTCAGTTTTGTTCCACATTTTACAAATTATTGCTGTCAATTAAACACTACTCCATTGTTTTTCTTTTCAGTTTTTTTGTGGTTTTCAATGTTAGGGCCCTTTCACACATAACACAATTGAAGCTGACTGGAGGAGGAGGAATCGCATGCCACTAGTGAAAAATCAGAGCCGCCTGGAATGCCTCGTACAGCTGTCACCACAACCATTCACACACACCAGCGGGCGAAAGACAGCGAATGCCCTGAGAGTACCCATTCAACCCCCTCTCGACAGCTGTTGGCCGGAGTCCAGGTGCCACCCACAAACATCCAACACCACTCACAGGGCACTTAGAAAAGGCAGGGCTACTCCCGCAGCCAGCACGAGAGTAGAGGGCAGCTGACCACATTTGAGCTGTGCTGTGCAAATGTCTAAGTGCCCCACGAGTGTGCCATTACCAAGCAACACATATGTCATGCAAGTGTGAACACGTACCATGTTATGATGGACATGACCTTACAACTCTCAACCGTGAGGCACATGTGTGCATGTGCATGCTGTCCTCACATGGAAATACATAAAATATATATCACCTTTGCAAGAGGCTGGAGCCAGGGGAAAATGACTGTCTGATCATGTGTACACTCAGCTAGCAATCCGAATGTCACGTCACCCACGTCAGCTATGGTCCACATGACGCAGAGTCCTTCGGCACGCTGCTCGCTGGACATGCGGGGTCGGCTGGGCATATGCGTGGGGCCGGCTGGCTTGTGTGTGTGTGTGTGTATATATATATATATATATATATATATATATATATATATATATATATATATGTATACACACACACACACAAAGGAGGGCCAAAAAAAATCCTAAAATTTCATCTTTAACAGAAACTTTTTCTTTATTAGGCATTAAAGAAGAGATCCAGGGAATTTGTTTGATGCATGTTACAAGTGGTTTGAACCACGATGCCGCTTACCACAGAACAAAGAGGGAAACTGGTGAAATTCTACATTGAGACAAAATAAACTTAAAATGAGACAGGCATATTGTTATCATTTCAATGTAAGGAATGCCCCTGATAGATTAACTGTTTGGAGAATTGTGAAGAAGTTCAGAACTGAGAGAACTGTCCATAATGTTAATAAAGGCAGACCGCGTGTAACCACACCAGCCCAGGATCTCCACATCCAGCATGTTCACCTCCAAGATCGTCTGAGACCAGCCACTCGGGCAGCTGCTGGAACAATCGGTTTGCATAACCAAAGAATTTCTGTGCAAACTGTCAGAAACCGTCTCGGGGAAGCTCATCTGCATGCTCGTCGTCCTCATCGGGGTCTCGACCTGACTCCAGTTCGTCGTCGTAACCGACTTGAGTGGGCAAATGCTCACATTCGCTGGTGTTTGGCACGTTGGAGAGGTGTTCTCTTCACGGATGATGCGAAGGAGATGTGTTGCACTGCATGAGGCAAATGGTGGTCACACCAGATACTAACTGGTATCCCCCCCCCCCCCAATAAAACAAAACTGCACCTTTCAGAGTGGCCTTTTATTGTGGGCAGTCTAAGGCACACCTGTGCACTAATCATGGTGTCTAATCTGCATCTTGGTATGGCACACCTGTGAGGTGGGATGGATTATCTCAGCAAAGGAGAAGTGCTCACTATCACAGATTTAGACTGGTTTGTGAACAATATTTGAGGGAAATGGTGATAGTGTGTATGTGGGAAAAGTTTTAGATCTTTGAGTTCATCTCATACAAAATGGGAGCAAAACCAAAAGTGTTGCGTTATATTTTGTTGAGTATAGGTATTGGCACATTTTACTTATTTGCATTTTAATTGCATGAGAGACTCGTAGGGCTTGGGATGCAGGTGCATGCTCGGATATGTGGGAAACCAGGGGATGCAAGTGTTGTCTAGCATTCCACAACTCTCCACGCAGATGCCTTTGCTTCTACTTGCATCACAATTTTGCTATAGTTTGGATGAACACCTCATAGGTAATTAAATATTTACAGTCACACATCAACAGGGTAATCTTTGAGTTGTGGCTATGAAGGGAGGGATATGGGGAGGGGGTCTTCCCCTTGTTGTTGCATATACCCCACTGATCCTCTAGTCAATAAAATCAATGCCTAAATAACTTGTATTAGACTGGGTGAGGTCTGCAGCAGTGTAGTAGGGTGTATTTGTACTCTGCTCTATCCATGGTCATGATGGCTTGACAAGGAATCCTGAGACTTATGTTGATGTGGTTGGGTGGCGGAGAGTGTCTTTGAGCAGGGGTCTGTGGCACCCATCCCCCTATGCAATGTAATGGGCACAGGCACAGCCAGTCATCCTTGCATCTTCTGCCCTCTAAGCAAAATTGGTTTTCAGATAGCTGATTGTCTCGACAGCATGGCTATGTGGTGCCCTGGGCTGCTGCCTGACTTTACCCTGGACAGACAATATTTAAACGTACCTTCAAACTCCGAAGACTTCTATGGCTATCACATATATATATATGTTTGCTGATTTTGTGACTGGGTTTATTTATATTTCATTTTTGATCACTTTTTCAATTCAGTATATTTGTATAAAACCAAATCATAACATTTGCCACACAAAGGTGCTTCACAATAATCAGCTCTAAACTTACCTACCCCTAAGCAAGCACACTAGTAACACTGGCAAGGAAAAACTCCCTCAAGCATGACTGTTTGATGTTTTGGTGATGAAAAAGCTGCAATAATTTGTTGCAGTATTCTAAATTTCATATATTGTTAATGGTGTGAACCAGCTGTGACTCCCCCTAGAGTAATCTATACAGACAAGGATGAAAACCAACAGAGAAATAATTTATTGGGAGATGAAATAGCACTTTGTGTGTCTGATGCAGATGGAAAAGCGCTATATAAATGCAATCCATTTATGAAATATGATCATCAATCTTTGTTGTTTTATTTTTGCCGCATCATTCTGTCACATTTGTTTATTTTCAGCTTTTTGATCTCTCTCATACTATATATTGTTTTTTTCAGATTTCAGGTCTTCACAAAAATAGACAAAAACAGGGGGGGGGGGGGAAGCACTCTCCTGTCCTCCCGTCCCAGCAGCTCTGTCGTTCTTCGTGCCGCAGCCATCACGCAGGAGACAAGCCACGTCCTGAAAGTCAGGGGGGCCTTCATTATCCGCTTCCTCCTCTATCGCCTTGCAGATGACAAGGAAGGTCTGTTTCCATGACTACGAGTGAATTAAGGGTGAAGGAGCACCATCCCAAAATGACACATTGGATTTAGGGGTTCTAGTGGGAGATAAATCACATCTGGTGAATTGATAGAGGAAACGGATTGGATTTTCAGAATTTGAGCCATACAGTAGTGTTCAGAATAATAGTAGTGCTATGTGATTAAAAAGATTAATCCAGGTTTTGAGTATATTTCTTATTGTTACATGGGAAACAAGGTACCAGTAGATTCAGTAGATTCTCACAAATCCAAAAAGACCAAGCATTCATGATATGCACACTCTTAAGGCTATGAAATTGGGGTATTAGTAAAAAAAAAAAGTAGAAAGGGGGGTGTTCACAATAATAGTAGCATCTGCTGTTGACACTACAAATTCAAAACTGTTATGTTCAAACTGCTTTTTTAGCAATCCTGTGAATCACCAAACTAGTATTTAGTTGTATAACCACAGTTTTTCATGATTTCTTCACATTTGCGAGGCATTAATTTTGTTGGTTTGGAACCAAGATTTTGCTCGTTTACTAGTGTGCTTGGGGTCATTGTCTTGTTGAAACACCCATTTCAAGGGCATGAGCTCTTCAAGTATTTTGACATATCCAAACTGATCCATGATACCTGGTATGTGATATAAAGGCCCAACACCATAGCAGGAGAAACATGCCCATATCATGATGCTTGCGCCACCATGCTTCACTGTCTTCAGTGTGAACTGTGGCTTGAATTCAGAGTTTGGGGGTCGTCTCACAAACTGCGGCCCTTGGACCCAAAAAGAACAATTTTACTATAACTATAACAGCCTATAATGTTTTGCACCTGCGTATAAGTTTTCCCCTCTCCAATCAACTTTTTAATCAAACTACGCTGTTCTTCTGAACAATGTCTTGAACGTCCCATTTTCCTCAGGCTTTCAAAAAGAAAAGCATGTTCAACAGGTGCTGGCTTCATCCTTAAATAGGGGACACCTGATTCACACCTGTTTGTTCCACAAAATTGACAAACTCACTGACAATGCCACACTACTATTATTGTGAACACCCCCTTTTCTACTTTTTTTTTTACTAATAGCCCAATTTCATAGCCTTAACAGTGTGCATATCATGAATGCATGGTCTTGTTGGACTTGTGAAAGAAGTGAAAGTTGTTTTTTGTAGAACATACTCTTTATTCTTAAACAATTACTAACTTCATTCAGATTTTCATAATTAATGCACAATTTGTGTTTCATCTCACATTTCATAATGCATATATGAGCATGTTCCAATGCGGTGAAATCATCTGCAAACATAAAATAAATTATACCTAATGTCACATACAAACCGAAGCATTTGCTCACACGTTCACTTCTTAAACTGCTGTACTTTACGCTTTTGCACATCAGCTATTTTTACCGTCGTACTTTCCTCAAATCCTTATTCTGCTGTCAATACTTGACATCCAGTAAGTACATCCAATTTCATGCACAGTTTTAAGACCACATGTATCTCATTTGCACCAATATAAACCTTTATGAAAGATATACGGGCTGGTCTTGCATGTCCGCTATCAGTGATTTATCTAATAAACAATATGTATGAATCACTGCACACCACAAGTTGAAATAATCTACTGCTGTCCCTTGCAGGTCATTTGTAACAGGCTGGGTGTATGCCTCAAAAAAATTCTCGCCTGTACAGTTGCCTTCTGTTTGTCGCACCACCAATTAATCATATGATGCGTAACCAGAAGTTGGAGAAAAACATTGCATAAAAAATTATGGATCTTCTGTTCCCAAAATCACATTTCACCTCAAAAAAAAATCTCTAATCCAATATTCTTTTTTTTTTTCCCCCTTCCTTTTTAAAAATAACATCACTGTACACATTCTAAACAAAAACTGTGTGCATCCGGTGCTTGATAATGAGCGACCACCCTTTATATACTGTCCCATTCAATGGACAATTGTAAAACTTCCTGAGAAAGACAAAGACACAAGGTTTATGAGTGCGATATGGAGCGCATATAAAATGTATGAAGCAATTCACCTTATTTAAACAGCCCTAAAAGTATGTTGGTTTAGAAAGAAAGGGTTTTCTACTAAGTACATCAGTACAAAATATTTCTTTGTCCATGTTTCTTATATATGCACAGTGTACAATAGGAATATCTGGTGCACACAATATAGTATCTAGTGCAAACTGGGTGTCATCCAGAGCACATTAGATACTATGTGCTATACAACAGAGCATATCTAGTGTGCATAAAATAGCATTTGGTTTGAAGTCAACATTGCCTAGTACACAAGTAAAGAACTGGTGTGCACAGGATATTATCCAGTGTGCTAACAACTGAAAATATGTGCTGTACTCCAGATACTATCTGGTGTACACCAGCTACTATGAAATGCACAAGATAGTAGGCCATCTTACAGTACCCAGTGTGCACAGGGCAGTAATTTGTGCAAGCAATATATACTGCAGAAAATGCAAAATATCTCATCTAGTATGCACAAGATACCACGTGGTATGCACTAGATATTGCCGAGTGCACTTGCAATTGAAAATGTCTGGTGTACATAAGATAGCATTTGGTGCACATCAGCCTACAGTCTTGTACACCAGATAGCAGGCCCAATTTGAAGTTCACCACATATGCAGTGCACTAGCAATAAAAAAAAAAAAAAATGTATAAACAGTTTAAGCCATTGAGAATGCAACAAATCTTATCTAGTATACACAAGACATCATCTGATGTGCACCAGCTATTACCGTACATGCCCTAACTGAGGTTGAGCAGATATTATCCAGTACCTTAGCAATATAAAATATCTAGTGTGCACAGAATAATCTAACAGGTATTATCAAGAATAAAACAGATTATTTCTAGTGTACACTAGACAGTATCTGGCATGAGCCACAGATGGTTTCAAGTATGCAGAAGATTTTATCTAGGGCGCACAAGATAGCATCTGGTTTCTACCCAGATAATATCGGGGGCACATCACATAATATCTTCTGCACAGTAAATATTTTGTATTGCTAATTTTTGTATTGCTCCATGATTATTGAGAAAATAAGCGGGTCATAATTTCTAATGCCCACACTAAAGCAAAACTGTTGTGAGAGAATACTGGATGTGCACCAAATATTAGCTAGTGCAGTTGATGATGTCAAATACAGGCATATGTGCACTACATGTTTTGTATCGACTATGCACTGGATGACTTGTGTTTCCCATCGTATATTATCTTCTGCATTTCACAGCATGTAGTGTACACCAGATATTATCTGCTGCTCAAAGCTGTATCTGGTACACCCTAGTATTATCCATTCTATTAGCAGTACACAATGTGTAGTCCACAGAAGAAAGTACATGATGTGCACCAGACATTATCTACATATTGTGCAAACACCTAGTGTGCACCAGTTAGTATCTTCTGCAAGCATTCTTTTATGCAATAGTGTACACATGATAGTATCTTGTAGAAACCCTACACTATCGAGAATATAGTTCAGATGATGCATACTAGATATTACCTAGTGCACAATATCATGCACACCAGTTTGTTTTTGTAGTGGATAATTTATCCCATGTACCTTTAGGGGCTCCGTAGTTTCTCACCACATTGTAGTAAATTTTATAGCCTACAAAACTAGGAAAGGTACAGATTGTATATTATTATGTCAGAGAACACAAATGCTCATCAGTATCATCCATCTGGGTAGACATTATCTGCTTACTCAATGGGAAATTCTGCTTCTATTACGATGGAAATTTATTTTTTCCACATTTAAAATATCAACGTGATAAATAAATTATTTATTTAAACAGTCATGTACCCAGTCCGCCAGTGACACAGATGAATCTCTGGAAACTATTCAACAAACGTCATTACTTCCAGGTCTGCCAACAGGATTTCCATCCAGTTTTTTTTTATGATGTGCCCACCAGCTCAAAAGCACAAATAAGGTGATATTAAAATATTGGGTTTATATATTTATTATAACTGGGCTGTGTTTCTTAAGGTGCAAGTGTGAAGTGACCACTTTTTCGGCTCATAATGCTCATGCTGGTCGCGATCGTCCTCTCAGCTTTTGAAGAGAATATGAGTTTGTCTTTTTTTTTTTTTTTTTTTAACAAATTTCACTTCCCAATTTAATAAATAAATACCTCATTACACTTCCGAGGCTCAGGAAAATACCAAAAGCTGACACATTTCCCTTCACTTACATGTTTCCCAACTTATTCAACTTTCATGTGCGATCTTTGCTGGACAACAACAAAAGAAGTGTGTTGCCAGGTTCTTGTCACAAGTAGCTGGAGACATAATAGAATACTTTGTTATATTGCTTCGATCGTTCCTTGACTTTGCAGAGATTATCAGGTAGGAGAGCTCGTGAGAGAACATTTCAAACAGCCATATCCGGCCTGCGGTCACATGAGTTGTACTTACAGTGCAACACCTGAGTAACTTACATCCAACCTTTCAGCCCTCTGTTTTTCTCGACAAATCCCAAAATACATTCAGTCCTGTTGCCACACCAGAGCAGGTAGTGTGACAGTGCAATCAAGCTCAAACTACGAGGAAAAAAAAAATAACTTGGAAAGAGTTGGGAACTTTGATACTACTGGGATAAAGTGACTTAATTTGTAACAATGGCAACTGTAACGCAATAAAGCCTACAAGAGTGTAACAGCATTTCAGGGGGGATCAGTGTATGAAACGTGAAGGTGTATTAAAGCTTGTTTTGTTCTGTTTTCACAGCGTGAATTAGAAATGGTCGATATATGTATGTATGTATGTGTATGTGTGAAGAGAGACCACCGTTTCTCTGTTCATCACAGCTTTTTCTCTTGTTTTTGCATAAAATGTTGGTCAAGTTCTGATTGAAAATGTTTATATAGATATATATATAGATATAGATATCCTCTTGATTTGTATTAAGTCATCTAAAAGGTTTTCACAGGCAAGAGTTCAGTTTTTATTGGCGTACAGTCAGAGTTCCAAGCTGTCAAGACAAATCCCTGCCTCCTTCCGAGGGTACGGTGGTGAGTATTTAAAAGGGCTGCATGTTTTTCCTTTGGGCCCCCTTTTCTCCTCCCACTTCCCCAAATTAGCCCGAAGTCACGCCTCCCCTCCTTTGTTGCAAGCCTCTCCCCCGCTGTTATGTGGAGTCCTGATTGACTGCTTTCCCTCCATTCATGGTGGGAGTCCCTGAGCTCTTCCTGGAGCGGTGCTTGTCCTCTATCTCGTGCAGCGACGGCTCCCTGTACATACAAACTGAAGAGGAAAAAGGGGGGAGGAAGTAGGAGAAAGGTTAGGGAGAGGGCAAAGGAAGGAAGAGTTCAAAAAAGGAAAATGAGATATGACTGAAGAGGCAGGTGTGCAATTATACCAGGCCAGATGTTTTTATGTCACTAGCAGAAATACCTGCTGGTCATCACATATAAGGCAAGCGATGAAAAAATAAATACAGATGCAGTGATAACATTATATTAATACAACTTGTCGTGTGGTTAATTGTCCGAACAGATAATCTAAGACATGTTTGTTCTGGTATTTGTGTAGAACGAAACTATCCTGTGCTATAATTTTGGATGCTAACTGTGTTAGCATTTGTTGCAGCTATTGGTAGCTTCATGACATTCGGTTCTGTTAACCCACGATTATTGAGGAAATAAAAGGGTCATAATTTGTTATGTCCACACCAAAGCAAAACTGTTGTGAGAACCACCACTCAGCCCACACAAAAATATAATCTAATAAAAACCTGAACTGAAGTTAGCCTGTTAGCTAAGCTTGTCAGTGAGATGCTAATGGCCTCAGCTACTGGCAGTTTGAGGATGCTGTGTCAGGTTAATCCACAATTACACAGGAAATAAACAGGTCATAATGTTTAATGTCCACACCAAAGCAAAAGTGTTATTCATTCAATTCCTGGGCTCCAATCTGTAAGAAGGAGTGATGTTGCATTCCATTAATACACTTTACAACAGATTATTAGAAAGTAATAGATTTGCCAAAATAATTGGGGCTCTTCTTTTAATAGTATGAAAAAGTGAGTCTAAATTAGAAAAGGTTGTGAACCCCTGCTTTAGACTGTGCACTACAGATCATCAAGATAGGGCCCTTCATCTCTTGGCACACAATTTCTCAAAGTTAGTGTCTGAAAGTGCTGTCACTATACCTGTTTGAGCCATATACATCGCACATGCTGAGCACTGAGTCCTAAAATAATCGGAGCAGATGGTTTCCTCGGGTTGCTCCATGTTTTAGCTGTTAATGTGTCACCTCTAACAATAGGGAGCAACCAGTGTGTTCTGTGCAATAAGTTGTACCTAAAATCCATCAAATTAGATGTATGAATGGAGACTAAGCCAGTAACAGGGGTCCCTTGAATTACCCACAGTCCCTTGGACAGACAACATCGTTGACTGTATCTCAACCTGTGACCTGCGTTCCTTCTCAATACTACATCCCTGCATTATGCATCACCTCATTTGGGGTAAGTACACAAATTTGTTGGACACTATTTACACTACGTGCCTTACTGTAGGTGCCACAAGTTGACAAGAAGATAAGTCAAACCATGTCCAAAGTGGTGGTCACTAGTCCTTAATGTTTAATCATATAAATACACTCCCTTCACTTAATTATGGCCTATACAGTGATCGCAATGTGCTTATGTACACGACAGGATGTACTTTGAGATTGGAAGCCAAGGGTGGAAGGAAAAAGTAAACGTATCAGCATTTTGTGTAATTTTCTAGTTTTTAGACAAATATGAAAAACACAAAATGAAGGCAGAGAACCTTCAGGTAAGTTGGGGGGGGTTTATTTCCCAGTGAAACATTTATTTTCACAGAAATATCCACAGATTGAAGTGTTTTCTTTGTGGACTTGGAGGTTGCTTCGTTACACTTCAGTCAGACTCATTTCTGTAGATGCTGTCGTGCTCATTCTCTTTGGTTCAGAAATACTTTAGAGAACACCACTTTTTTATTTATTACATTAACTTCCCCACATGTCAGAATATCAGTTACATAATTCATGATGCTGGATTATGATAGAAAAGAGATCAAATCTTGTGTATCCAGACAGGCTGAGGTCATATTTGTGGGAAAAGGCAGCAAACATTGAAGCCAAATTCTTTAAATAAAATCTGGATGAAGGTTAGAGCTTTAACTGCAACAAGATCACCTAATGTTCATGTTCATAGCAGTTTCTCACATCACAGATTCTCAGAATGAGTTTTTTTTTTGTTGTTTTGTTTTTTTACCTGATTAAAAATTAAACTACAACCAGCTTTGATGTGGAAGTGTAATACTTTGTAAAATATTTGCGAAACCATCACAAGAACTTTGCATTCACTTTGAAGAACCCATTTAATTCATATAGAATTC
The DNA here is from genome assembly GCF_902500255.1 of Thalassophryne amazonica. NCBI lineage: Eukaryota > Metazoa > Chordata > Actinopteri > Batrachoidiformes > Batrachoididae > Thalassophryne > Thalassophryne amazonica. The sequence continues at coordinate 68,983,616 of NC_047114.1, forward strand.
TTCTTCTTCTATCGGCTGCTTCCATTAGGGGTCGCCACAGCAGATCAGTTTCCAGCTCACCCTGTCCTCTGTATCTTCCTCTGTCACACCAACCACCTGCATGTCCTCCCTCAGCACATCCATAAACCTCCTCTTTGGCCTCCCTCTTCTCCTCCTGTCTGGTGGCTGCATCCTCAGCATCCTTCTCCCTATATACCCTGAGTCCCTCCTCTGCACATGTTCAAACCATCTCAATCTCACCTCTCTGACTTTGTCTCCAAACCGTACCACCGGAGCTGTCCCTCTGATGTGTTCATTCCTAATCGTGTCCATTCTGGTCACTCCCAAACAGAAATGCAACATCTTCAGTTCTGCCATGTCCAGCTCTGCCTCCTGTCTTTTAATTATTTGTCATTTCATATAGAATTCTCATCGATAAAACACCACAAATTTACATTCAGAAATATTAGCGGTGCTTCCAATGATACACAGTGCCACAAATATTTTTTTTATTTATTAATTTACCAAAACAGTGAGTTTTCTGATCAATAGCCCAGCCAATAACTATATATGCACTGAACAAAAATATATGCAACACTTTTGTTTTGCTCCCACTTTTCATGAGCTGAACTCAATGAATTAAAACAATTTATAAATACACAAAAGACCTATTTCTCTCAAATATTGTTCACAAATCTGTCTAAATCTGTGTTAGTGAGCACTTCTCCTTTGCCGAGATAATCCATCCCACCTCACAGGTGTGGCATATCAAGATGCTGATTAGACACCATGATTAGTGCACAAGTGTGCCTTAGGCTGGCCTGAAATCTGGTTTCAAAACATCTGCTCTCCTGATATATGATTTCCAGGCAATTGTGGCAATATTTTGTAAGCATATTTGTGAACTTATCATTGGTTAATGACTGCTAGCTGGATAACCGTTCTCTATTTTATTACTTTCCACGCAGGTTTATTGCATCAACTCTCACAGTTATGATACAACATCTGATATTATACAAGAAATCTGTCCTGAAGAACAAGTAGCTTCCACCTAGTAGGGACAAGGATTGGATATTTGATTCCTGCTTGATTTGACCTACACAAAATGGGTTGTGGTGACGTCCTTCTGGACTCACAAAAGAGGGTTGTAAGATGAATTCATATACCAAATTTCTTGAATCTGCAACAATTTGTTGTTGAATAATCACACGGCAAAGGCCATGTATGTATGGAAACACACATGGACACACACACACACAAAATATTGCTATACTTCTTGCAGGATCTAAGAGTAGTCATTCAGCATATGTACACTATATGTACAATTTGATCTTAAATAAATACTAAACTACAGATAACTTACAAAATTACAAAACAATACATATTACAGTGTCATAACTGTCACTTTACTATATTCTGTTGTACAGTACATGGACAAAGAGTGAAGTGCTTTCATGGGATCAATGAAGCAATATCTTATAAAAAGCAGACGTTAGCCCTGCTGATGACAGCAGTGATATTTCACAATATACTAAGTGCTATGTGCAATACGTTAGCTGAGTTTTCCTGATATCTTTTCCTATAACTGAGTCTGGAAATTAAACTCAGCTTGTGCCAACAAGTAATTGAACTAGATCAGAGGCGACACCATTTCCTATCCTTGCCTACAGAAAATCATTTGTTTGCACATTTTATCAGCGCAATCTCCCAAGCCAACTGCAGATACCTCAGTCACATAGCTACAGTTTATCATCTTTGCAGAGCTAAAGTGAAATGAATCGGGGTATTAAACTTTTCTTATAACATTTATTTCACTGGGTCAAATGATAGACCTTTTTGCGATTACAGAATAGCTCAAAAATTTGAATTTCACTACCGTTGTGACAAAGATTTAGATCCACAGCTTAAGTATGACTGATTTATTGAAGAATTCATGCTAAATATTGAAAAAAACATGGTCTGAGAAAATTGTACTAAGTTCACTCACTCACTCATCTTCAACAGTTTACTCCAATTAAGGGTCACTGGGGAGGGGGCTGGAGCCTATCCCAGCAGACATAGGCCGTGGGGGTCAGGTACACCCTGGACACGGATGCCAGTCTGTCACAGGGCCACATACAGACAGACAAACACATTCACACACACCTATGGACAATTTAAAGTTTCCAATCCACCTAACCTGTAGGTCTTTGGATGTGAGAGGAAGCAGTAGCACCCAGGGGGAACCCATGGATACATGGGGAGAACATGCAAACTCCACACAGAAAGGCCACAGGTGGGAATCGATCCCATGACCTTCTTGCTGTGAGGCAACCGTGCTAACCACTAAGCCACCCTGGCTGTGTGTCTCAATTAATTTGAGTGAAATTAAGATGTGGAGTTTATCTGGTGTCAAAAGACATCGTCAGGTGGTATAATGCTGTATTTCGTGGCCAATCATGGAAGTTTTGAGAAATAGTCTTCTATGGTGGAGTGTAGGGGCCACAACACTTGCAAACCAGAGAAGACAAACATAACCCACAACATGTCTAACAGTTGGATTTGATAACATGTCTACTACACAAAACATAGAAACACGTCAAAGTTTCACAACACAACAGAACTACTCACAAGACAAACAGACCGTCCTGCCCGGTGGACTTTGACTGACTTCTGCTCTTCAGTGCATTACAAATAACATAAAAAACATGAAAATATAGCAATGGAAAATCAATCAATCAACAAATAAATAAATAAACACATTTACTCACCTCTTCTAACTAGGTAGAGATAAAGAGTGGAGCACTGCAATGCACTTAACAGTCTGTCAGTTAAAGCCCTCCAGGTTGTTGTTAGTACTTCAATTGTGTTGTGAAGCTTTCCAAAGCATTTCTGCTTTTGGGTATGTTGTGTGAATTTGCATCAAAGGCTATGAAATTAAACTGTTACGTGTGTTGTAGGTTATATTTGTGTTCTCTGTTTGCAATTTTTTTTTTTTTCAATTTGCAAGACATTTTTTGATGAAATTACCTTTTGTTGAATGTGTGTACGCCTGCGTGCATGTTTTTTACTTTTGCTGCTCTTAATTTGGAAGTGCTGTGGCCCATATCAGCCACCACAGTCTGTCCACAGTTTCATAAATCTCACTTTTTGGTAAATGCCTTGTCTGTCTTTTGTGCATGGGTAAACTTATGTTTAAATAAAATAATATAAAGTTACACCACAAGTGCCCACTGTTTTTGATATGGACTCATACCTGATGTGCAGATTTCCACGAATGTTCCATGGTAAGAGATGAGGCCGTGCAACTCGTGTTTTCGACGCTTTCATGAGCACAGTTTAAAGAGCATGAAATGTAGTATGTTTAACCACAGCAAGTTTAGTAACCAAACTTTGTGAAGAATGACTTCAACCTTCTTTCTACCAACTCTCACATACCTTCAATGGGCCTGGGCACAAAGTGTGAAGACGGCTTTGTCTTCTTGACCCTATTTCCCTTCATGACTTGTCCTTCCTTGGTGAGACCTAGAAACCACGCCCGTCCTGACTCTTGCTGCCGGTACACAGTTGATGAGTAGATCACGTAGTAGTTCTCAAAACTGATTCTTTGAACTTGCACTCTGGTGTGAACATCTCCTGCAAATGAACAAAGAGGCAATATGGCTGTTGGGGGTCTTTTGATTACAGGAAGAAACCTCAAGCAGACCAGACTCAGTGGGGTGACCATCTGCTGTGGCCATACTAACAAAAATCATAACACAAGAATAATATTGTTTCAGTAAAACCACATAATATAGTCCAGTGTTCGCAGTGACAGGATAACAAAAAAAAAAAAACAACACTAAGGTGAGGATTAGAGTCCCAACACAATAGAGTGCTTTCATAGATAAGTGTCCGTATCAATGCCAAATCAGTCACTGAAGCAGGATGTTTCCCACAGCTCATCTCAACCCAGGTATGCCTCCACACCATCCACAGGAAAGCGGGTTCCCAAGTTGCTCTGCTAGGTAACAGTGTCGGATAATATGAAAATCATCTACGGTTAAACTACTTTAGCTGTAGATAAAAAATATGATACATGGCTCTCAATCTGGGGTGAGTAGAAAGAAAAATGGTTTTATGGATTCTCCAGTGCCATCTTGGAATGCAAATGCTAGAAAATTGTCAGTTGACTGATGGTGTTTGCTTCAAGTACAACAAGGGATAATTAGGTGACTGAATAAACTGAATGTGTGTTTTCTCACAGCTAACGTGTACAGTATGATGCCTTGGTCAGTAAACATACTATAGATACCCATTCTTGATATCCAATTTTGAACAATAATTTTATAGTAATCACAATGAAAGATTACAAAATCCTAGATTCATTATCAAAGCAGAAAGTCAAGGTGACATGCTGGAGGTGCAGAGGAATGACAGGAAACAAATTAAATAATCAGATACTGGATGCACTGCTAGGACAGAATACAGAATAGTGTGCCAGATTATTACGATGACAATGCAATACACAGAATAACAGCCTTGATTCTCGAATCTATAAATCTAAGCTGCAGTTGCTCAGACAAGCTATAGATGTAATGAAATTTACTATAGCGCTAACCTTTAAAGAGACAAAAAACCTTTAGTTCTTAAGTTTCCCAGCCAAATCTATGATTAATCCAGTGCATTTGGAAAGTATTCACAGTGCTTCACCTTTTCCACATTTTGTTATAATGCAGCCTTCTTCCAAAATGGAGTAAATTATTTTTTTCCCCTTAAGATTATACTCACAACAGCCCATAATAACAACATGAAAAAGTTTTTTTTGTTTTGTTTTTTTTTTTTTTTTGGGGGGGGGGGGGGATTTTTTTTGCAAATTTATTAAATATAAAAAAATAATAATAATTAAAAAAAAATCACGTACATAAATATTCACACCCTCTGTTCAATACTTTGTTGATGTACCTTTGCAGCAATTACACACTCAAGTCTTCTTGAATATGATGCCACAAGCTTGGTGCACCTATCTTTGGGCAGTTTTGCCCATTCCTCTTTACAGCACCTCTCAAGCTCCATCAGGTTGGATGGGGAGTGTTGGTGCACAGCCATTTTCAGATCTCTCCAGAGATGTTCAATCAGATTCAGGTCTGGGATCTGGCTGGACCACTCAAGGACATTCACAGAGTTGTCCTGAAGCCACTCCTCTGATATCTTGATTGTGTGCTTAGGATCATTGTCCTGCTAAAAGATGAACCATCGGCCTAGTCTGAGGTCAAGAGCACTCTGGAGCAGGTTTTCATTCAGGATGACTCTGTACATTGCTGGATTCATCTTTCCCTCAATCCAGACTAGTTTCCCTGTTCCTGCCACTGAAAAACATTCCCACAGCATGATGCTACCACCACGCTTCACTGTAGGGATGGTGCCTGGTATCCTCCAAACATGATGCTTGGCATTCACGCCAACGTTTACCATACAGCACGGCATCGTATGTTACGCGTCAGAAAGGTTAATTCTGGCTTGGTTTGCGTTTCCACTGCCAGCAGAACCCTTCAGGGAAAACAGAGTAATTTAACATCTTTTAAATTTTTTTTTTATTTTATTTTTGTCTTGGTAGATCAGGGGATTTATTTTCATCATGTGCAGAATGCTGAAGAATCGACTGATGCCTGTGGTAAACACAGACATGAATGACTGAGATGCTCTGACTCTTTCAACTTTTAAAATAAGTTAAATTTCTTGTGGCACAAAGCGCCGGCGTCCTCTGGTCAGGCTGAGAAACATACAAACACAGAGATATCTTTGAAAGCACCACGTTTCTTCAGCCACAACAAGGAACTAAAGTATTTTCCAGATGTTGTTTTCCAAAAGCATCCAATGATGAAATGAACAGATAAGACTAAGACTTTATATTTACTCCATGTGTGAATGGTTTTTAATATTGTAACAGTCTGAACTGTTTGCATGACTGCAGCTTCAGTTGTTGAGCCAATCAATGGACATATTTTGACTTATGAGTAACTTACAAGAAACGTGTGTTAACAATTGCATAACTTATCTACAACTTATGGCCCGTGATTTTGAGACATATAGCCATATGCTGGCATACAGCCTGAAAATATTGTGCATGCCCAAAATTTTTTGGATGTACGCGCTGTATTATGATGTATATCAGCGTGCTTAAATGTGTTCTTAACTTATACAAAACTTACCCATAACTTATTAGCAGGCTTGGGGAGTAACGGAATACATGTAACGGCGTTACGTAATTAGGATACAAAAAAAAGGAGCTGTATTCCGCTACAGTTACAGAAAAAGACATTCAGATTACAGGTATTTAGTAAAATGGGGATTAGTTCGCAGGATTACAATTTTAATGCATTTTATGATATTATCTGTATATAATATTTTTTTTTCTTTGAAATGAAACGTCCCTTCATGAACAGTGACATGACGTCTCCTAACTGGGCAAAATATTGATGAAGTACACAGATGTTAATTGCATTTTCAATGGAGATTCGTGACTGAACACACTCAGAAAAATGCTCGCAAAATACGTGTTAATATGCAACACGGCAGGAGACATACAGCTGTTTATCATCCAAATATCACGGACAAAGTGACAAAAAGAACCAAAACCACTTACTTATGGAAGGAAATATTGCTCTCTGTTGTTCCTCCGTTTGTGGCTTTGGCAACATGTGCAGCTTTCCATCATATTCCACCTGTTTCTTGAAGTTCTATGCAAGCAAATCATTAACTTGCCCGGAATTAAAATAGTGACCACCCCTCCTTACTGACAGTATTTACTTAATGGTTTTCATTATGCTTTTGTTCTTATTTTGAAAGTTCAATAAGTGGACTGATATGTTGACTGATATGATAACAGAGCATGCCATGTAAAAGAAGCAGTTTTATTTTTGCTTAATAAACTGTACTATGAAGTCAAGACTATTTATATTATTTTCTTTTGTTTGTATTAGCATATTCGATATTGGAGTAATCCAGAAGTAACTGAAAGTAATCAAATTACATTACTTTAATGTTATGGTACTTGGATTACGTTCGTGATTACATTTTTCAACAGCTAACTAGTAACTGTATCGGAATACATTTTTAAAGTAACCCTCCCAACCCTGCTTATTAGACATACACTTGCGTATGCCAGAGTTTTTAATACTGTCGGCATACTCTGGCTAAATTGTCAAGGTGTGACAGGGGTTTAAGGCCATTCTCCCTGATTGCTCAGTATAGACGGGCGGCCAGCTCTAGGAAGGGTTCTGGTGAATCTGAACTTCTTCCATTCACAGATGATGGAGGCCACAGTGCTCATTGAGACCTTTAAAGTAACAGAAATGTTTCTGTACCCTTCCCCAGATTTCTGCCTCGAGACAATCCTCAAGGTCCACAGACAATTCCTTTGACTTCATGCTTGGTTTGTTCTCTGACATGCATTGTCAACTGTGGGACCTTATACAGTAGTGTTCAGAATAATAGTAGTGCTATGTGACTAAAAAGATTAATCCAGGTTTTGAGTATATTTCTTATTGTTACATGGGAAACAAGGTACCAGTAGATTCAGTATATTCTCACAAATCCAACAAGACCAAGCATTCATGATATGCACACTCTTAAGGCTATGAAATTGGGCTATTAGTAAAAAAAAAAAAGTAGAAAAGGGGGTGTTCACAATAATTGTAGCATCTGCTGTTGACGCTACAAACTCAAAACTATTATGTTCAAACTGCTTTTTTAGCAATCCTGTGAATCACTAAACTAGTATGTAGTTGTATAACCACAGTTTTTCATGATTTCTTCACATCTGTGAGGCATTAATTTTGTTGGTTTGGAACCAAGATTTTGCTCATTTACTAGTGTGCTTGGGTTAATTGTCTTGTTGAAACATCCATTTCAAGGGCATGTCCTCTTCAGCATAAGGCAACATGACCTATTCAAGTATTTTGACATATCCATACTGATCCATGATACCTGGTATGCGATATATAGGCCCAACACCATAGTAGGAGAAACATGCCCATATCATTATGCTTGCACCACCAAACTGTCTGCGGCCCTTGGACCCAAAAAGAACAATTTTACTCTCATCAGTCCACAAAATATTCCTCCATTTCTCTTTAGGCCAGTTGATGTGTTCTTTGGCAAATTGTAACCTCTTCTGCACGTCTTTATTTAACAGAGGGGACTTTGCGGGGGATTCTTGTAAATAAATTAGCTTCACACAGGCATCTTCTAACTGTCACAGCACTTACAGGTAACTCCAGACTGGCTTTGATCATTCTGGAGCTGATCAATGGTTGAGCCTTTGCCATTCTAGTTATTCTTCTATCCATTTTGATGGTTGTTTTCCCATTTTCTTCCACGCGTTTGTTTTTTTGACCATTTTAAAGCATGGATATCATTGTAGATGAACAGCCTATACTTTTTGCACCTGCGTATAAGTTCTCCCTCTCCAATCAACTTTTTAATCAAACTACGCTGTTCTTCTGAACAATGTCTTGAACGTCCCATTTTCCTCAGGCTTTTAAAGAGAAAACCATGTTCAACAGGTGCTGGTTTCATCTGTTTGTTCCACAAAACTGACAAACTCACTGACTGAATGCCACACTAATATTATTGTGAACACCCCTTTTCTACTTTTTTTTTTTTTTACTAATAGTCCAATTTCATAGCCTTAAGAGTGTGCATATCATGAATGCTTGGTCTTGTTGGATTTGTGAGAATCTACTGGTACCTTGTTTCCCATGTAACAATAAGAAATATACTCAAAACCTGGATTAATCTTTTTAGTCACATAGCACTACTATTATTTTGAACACTACTGTATGTAGACAGGTGTATGTTTTTCCATTTCATGTCCAATCACACTGAATTCACCTAAGGTGGACTGTTTCTGTGTAGGCTCTCAGTTGTCCAGGTGGTTTCCATAGTACAGAAGCTTGAATCTTCGACTCGCGTCAAGCAACCCAGTCCAGTCAAAGATTCAAGCTTCTCTACTAAGGTGGACTCTAATTTAGCTGCAGAATCATCTCAAGGCATGAGCAGCTAGAAACAGAATCCATCTGAGCTCAATTTTAGGCTTCCTGGTTAAAGGCTGAGTAACTTATGTACATGTGATTTGGAATAAGGCTGGAACATAACAAAATGTGGAAAAAGTGAATGCACTGTCGCTGAACCGACTACCATCTGCTGACAAGAAGGATACCAAAGTCACTGCTCATCCCTTCTTGCTTCTGTATTCTTATGACTCAGAGCCTAAATGGATGTTTGAAGGGCACAGAAGTTATGTGTCTCTAGAATGTACTTTGGTGATGTGGAACCACTGGTCAGGGGGTGGTGTTGAGGTGTCCGTCTTCTGTCAGGACTTGGCACTGTGCATGAGAGCATAGGCAGGGTGCACTGAAGCTTCAATTAATTTATTAAAATCTGTAGCAGGGTTTCATGTCCTTTGAAGGTTGTTCATGACTGCAAATTCTGCATTCTGCTGAAGGTGATGTTTACCGGTGTGTACATGTTGGTGAGAGTCTCACAATATGAGGTATGCCTAGTTGCAATGTAAACGAAGAAGAAAAACACATAATAATAATAATAATCATATTATTATAATCATCATCATCATCATCATCATCATCATTATGCTAGCACAAAACTACAGGGTGTGTAATTTTTTTTGATACATCACAAAAATCTACTAAATTGACGTGACAGGGAAATGGACGTCACCGACACGCGTGAAAAACTCACGCATGCGCACGAGAGTTCAAGCATGATTGGTGTAATCGAACGTCATTTAATCCATACGTGGGCTGTCCGTAAAGTATCGGTCCTTTTAATTTTTTTTAAAAACTATATGGATTTCATTCATATGTTTTACGTCAGGCAAGTTTGAACCCTTGGTGCGCATGCGTGAGTTCTTTTCCACGCCTGTCGGTGACGTCATTCGCCTGTGAGCACGCCTTGGGAAGGAGTGGTCCCGCACCCTCGTCGGAATTTCATTGTCTGGAAATGGCGGAATGAAAAGGACTTTTTTCCATCAGATTTTTTTTCAGAAGCTGTTAGAAAACTGGCACCTGGAAACCATTCTAAAATTTATCTGGCTTTCTGTGAAATTTTTTGCGGGGCGTCACAGGAATAAGGACTGTTAACTGTCGCTTTAAGGACCCCTTTAAGGACCCCTTTAAGGCACGGTCGGCGCACCGCGCTCCGAGCTGCAATGACGCGGCACAAAACCACTGGATAATTTCTAAGCTGATGGCTCTGTGGATACGAGATGTCGTGTGCTCTTTCTCTGGTAATCACAAGAGCTGGACATCACCCATTTTCCGGCAGATTTCACTTTTAACCAGAGATTTTGTCGTGGAACGCCCGCGCGGAGGCTTCGGCGCATACACGACCGATTCGCGTGATGAGCGAGACAAAGAACGCCTCCGTTTCAGCGTGTCAGTGGACAAGTTTGGACATGTCTAGCTCTCCACAATTTCTCTGATACTTACTGGACTGGTAAGCACTGAAAGCGAGATAGCCGTGTTGATAACCATTTGTAACATCCAGGTGGCTTTGGTGGCTTTCAGTTGAGTGAGTATCTGAGAAATTGTTTAACAGCAGGGCATGTTCCAACTTGTCTTTAAGGCTTCCACGGAGGTGTTTTTCCTGTGGCTGGGCGCGCCGCGCCCAATCTGTCCGCACGTCTTCATTAAAAGAAATCTCCTTTAACAGTGGAATGTCCGGATAAACTGCTGATTCCAACCTCTTCTGAAAGTTCTCTGTTCTCTCACGACGTCCTGGGTCAACAGAGGCTTCAATTTGGAGGTTTTCAGCTTGAAACAGGATGACGACATCGCGTCAGAGCGCTGTGCGACGTCCTGCTCCTTGGGAAGTCCTTACAGCGATAGAAACAATCCAAAATCTCTCATCAGCCATTAAAATTTTCACCGAAAACCAGCTGAATTTCTCGAATGGTGTCCACTCAGATGTGCCCTCACAGTTTTTGAAAAAAATTTGATCAAGCACAGCGCCAGTCTCTCAGCAACTTCTCAGACAAGGAATTCTGACGAGGGGGCTGGACCACCCCTTCCACAAGGCATGCTCACAGGCGAATGACATCACCGACAGGCATGAAAAAACTCTCGCATGCCCACGAGGGTTCAAGCTTGGCTGATGTAATCACACGTGATTCAAATCCATATGGTTTTTAAAAAAAATAAAAAGGTCGGATACTTTTCCTCACAGACCTCGTGTATATATATATATATCCTCACCCTGAAGGGTTTGACTGGACTTTCCAAACTCACAGAGGACAGAAACCTCCCTCCTCCGGTAAATAGCTCAATAATCTCAAGAGAAACGTAGTTGAAAAAACAAACAATACTAGTTTCTAACCTCAGGAAGGTAGACAACGAGCTGCAGCCTTATTATTACTCCATATTATCCGTCTTCTGAGCTGGAAAAATTATATTGATCTGAACGAGCAGACGACTGAGAAATGGCAGCTTAGGGGCCATCTACAAAGTGCAAAACAAGACCCAAGAAAAATATTCAATAAATTCAGGTATTCAATATTAAATATTCAATATTAAATATTCAATAAATTCACTGCACACTAATGTGTGCAGTGAATTTGGTGACATACTGCAGCACTCAGTTTTGCGGTGATAGGATTTGCGCATCAAGATTGCCAGCAGTAACTGACCCCGTAAACAAATCCATAAACTCCTTAAACTGAAAAAAAAGTATATATACATAATGAATGATATTCACGTTTTGCGAGACCCGCGTTCACATTTTGTGAGACCCGTGTTGACGTTTGGGAGATTTTTTCCAGCATTCACGTTTTGCAATTAATGGTTTGCAGATAATTCATAATTTGCAGCTGATTCATGTTCTGGGGGTTAACATGCCTAATCCCAGCTGACAGTTTGTTCCACAGCACAAAATGCAAAAGATCAACCACATGGAGGATTCTTCCCAACCCTCAGAACAAACAGCAGGTCTAAACAGCAGGTCTGTCTAAAACAAACAACCTGCCAAATGCAAGTGGCCATATAACACAGCACCCAAACATGCAAAATCTTGTAAGTCTGTAATGATGATATAATCATGTCACCACAACTCAAAACATGAAGACAAAGGTCAAAAGATTCAGTTGTTCAGCCAAAAGGTCTTCCTGATTCCATGTGCGTCTGAGAATTTGAGACCTGGTCTGAATGGTCAACCATTAAGTTGACACTCTGAGTTATTTTGGTCACACCACAGGGACTGAAAACAATATCCCATATGTTCCAGTCGTGGTGGGTGCAGCAAGAGGGAAAGATTATAGCGAAGAGTTGAGGTGTGGATTTGGATTGATGGCATGAGGCTCAAACTCACAAAAGGAGAAGCATGATACTGTGTGTGTGTGTGTTTCTCTCTGAAAATGATGAATTGGTGGAGGAGAGAGTTGTGTCTTTTAGAGTGGTTGGCCCTTCGGGTATGGCGGGGTTGTGCGGCCAGGGCGTGTTGGGGATGGTCTGGTGTCCGGGTGTGGGGTCCTGGATTTGCTGGGGGATTTAGGGTTGGGGGTTTATCTTTGGTGCGCCTGTTGGCTCTGCGGGCTTCCAGGGGTTGGGTCGGTTGAGGCCCACGCTCCCTTCGGCTTCTCCCTTGCGGGGCATGGGCACACCTCTGTGCCTGGGAAGGACTGGACAGATGGCTGGCCCGCCGGTGGGAGCCCTGATGCCATCGCGTGGGGCTTTGGTCCTATTGGCAGTGGGGGCGGCAGGGGGGGAGAAGAATCGGGCAGCCAACGTTCCTTTTCAGTTGAGGTCTGTCTGCTCTGCGTTGGTGGGTTGGGGTCCAGTACCTGGGAGGGGGGGGTGCCTCCCCGGGGCTCGGGTGTATGTGGCCCCCCCTGTCCCGGCCTCTCCCTCCGGGTTTGTGGGGCCCGCCTGTCTCCCTTTGGCTACTTGGCTGCCCCCTGCCGCTCCGGGGTCCCATCTCGCGCCTTCCCTGGTTCGTGGACCTCCGGGCGGGGTGGCCCGTCCATCTGCGGCTCCATGGCCCCCTGTCCCCCCTGTTGGTTTGCTCCTCCCCTGGGCCTCCGGTGCTCCTCCGGGGCTGCCCCGCCTACCCCCGTCTCGTGGTTTCCCTGGCACCTCCGCCGGATCTTGGGGTTGGGCTGGGGGCCTGGTGGGGCTGGTGTATGTGGCTCCGCTCCCTGTGCCGCGCCTCTCCTTCTGCCTGCTGCTTGGGGTTGGGCCTCACATGTCATACCCTTTTAATGCACCTTCACCAGGTTAGTACCTGCACGCACATCATATTGGTTGTAAGTAGCACATTATAGGGTTCATAGATTTTGTGGCGGGTGTTGGGGATGGGTATGTAGGGCAGTCTGTGGCGCAGCTGTGTGCTGCAGCCTTCCACTGCGATCTCCATCCGCCACTCCTGCCCTGCAATTTTAATGCACACACTTTCTTTCTACACATTTAGTAAACACCTTCACTAACTTACAGTCAGGGTCACTAGACGGTAGTGGGTTTGCTAGGGCTGGCTGTGGTGCAGTGGTGTGCCGCGGCCTCCCACGGCAGTCTGCCACCTGCCGTCTCCTGCCCTGTTTTTAATGCAAACACTTTATCTTTGGCTCACTTAGGGGGTCAAACACAGCAAGGGGAACTTAATTATAGCAACTATGGTGACTGTGGCATGTGGATTGGCCCCGAATGGCTGGGATGTCTGGGGCTCTGGGGGTGGGGGTCTGCAGTGGTCCCCGGGTCCTGCTCTGGGGCTGTGGGGCCCGAGGCCCATGGGGGATGCGCTGGGTGGTGACGGCTGCTGGGGAGTTGGGGGCCGTGGTCTCCATTGGATGGTGCCCCGCTTTCGCTCGGGCGGTCTCCCGGTCTTGGGTTTTTGTGGGGCCTGGAGTGGGGGGTGGTTTGGGGGGCTGGGGGAGGAGTGGGAGGGTCCTGCTCGCTGTGCTGGGGGGGCTTGGGTGTCCTGGGTGCCGCGTTCTTCCTGGCCCAGGGGGTTGGGCCTCGCCTCTTGTCTGGGGGCCTGGCCCCGCCCTCGTATGGCTCGGTGGTCCTTGCCCGTGTTTAGGATTCGGTTGCGGTGGCTCCTTTGCCCCCCCATCCTTGCCACGGCTTGCTCCCGTCATCGGGGGCCGTGGCCCTGGAGGTATGGTTCTGGGTCCCCCCCTATTGGTGGGCTCTGCGGGCGCCCTGTGTGCTTCCCTTGGGCATGGGGCTGCTCCCCGTGCCTCCATGGGGGGGATTGTTGGGGTGCGTTCCGGCGTCGCCAGGCCGCTCCCCTGTTGGTTCGTCATCTGCCCCGGTGGCTCTGCGGGCTGCCCTTCCTGGCCCCTGTGCCCTTCCGCTGCCTTTTCTCCTGGGGCCCCGCGTCCTGGGCCTGTTGCCGTCATCGCTCGCGGCCGGCCATATGGCTTCGATGCGCCAGAGTGGTCCATGTCATATGGTAAGGTTCTGTACTTTAGTCTTGGCCCAACACACCAGCCACAGTAGTGATGGGATTTTAGCTGTGATCTGTGTCTCTGTGTGTGGATGGGTGCATGTTTGTGGCCGTCACCACAATTCGGTTTTTGGGTGCTCTCAAGGGGATTAACACTCTGGTGTCCTAGATTGGGTATAGAAACTCACTAATTAGACAAAGACTGTTTCTGTCACTGTTAGTTCATGTGTGGTTGTTTGTCCTGGTAGGTTGTAGGCCCTGTCTCCTCTGTGTCTCACTTCACAGTTATTGCCTTCACCACTTGTCGTTCGTTCGTTCGTGTCTGTCTTCGTGTTGTTTTTGGTGGACGGCCCTTCCTGATCAGGAATACGGATGGGGGTCTCCACATACACACATACACACACACACCACAGTCACTCACGCACTACATGCCTTCTGTCTGGCAAGAAAAGATTGCATATATGTGTATTAATGTTCATAAATGGTTCTGCCAGTGTGGCACTTAATATTACTATATATGCAGACAGGGCAAAAAACAAAAAACAAAAAAGGAGAAGCATCAACTACACACAAAACCTCACCCACCCAGCCCAGTATTTAATTCACTTTGCCAAATGTTGTAAAGTAAATCATCACTCATGAAGCAGACCTTTTTTTTAAAAATGTGACTCATTCCTCCCTTTGCAGCTATCAATAAGTTGTGATATGTGCATAAAACTTTCAAGATTAAATGTTTAGTCAGATCATCGAGACCATATGGAGAGGATGTATTAATTCTCTGTGTCGGTGTCTGAAGATACGAGGAATACTATGTGTGGGCTTCTGTCAGAGGAGGAGGAGATAAAAGAATGCAGTCTGCAGGACACTGCACATATGTGAATGTCTTCTTCATATACATTTATCTGCATGAACCCATGAAAATCATTACGACTGTCTCGGTACCCTGCACTGTGTGTGTAGGTCTCCCATCATTCTGGTGGTGCTCTGGTGCACAGCATTTTAAATTGAGTACATTTAGCTTCTGGCAATTACAGACATGGTCTTAACCTCAGGTTACTTTCAGACAGGGTATGTGTTTTTCTAAATTAATCTATGCACATTTGAGATCACATTGAAGTCGTATTGGTCCATTTCTGCTTTGCTCTGAGCTTTTAAAACACGAAGACCTCTAGTTCGGCCACGCATCTGAAACTAGGAGGAGTCAGTCCGCTAGAGTTAGGGATGGGAATCGAAAACACCATCCACTTGAGAACTGGTTCCAATTTTTCAAAAGCTTTAGAATCTTGTGCCTCTGCGCTTATTGATCCTTTTGGGATAACACGATTGAAGTTGACTAGCGCACGAAGGCGGAATTGCATGCCAGTCGTGAAAAATCTGAGCTGCTCCTCCAACAGCCTCGTACACGTATTGCTACAACTATTTGTGCACACAAGCAGCCAGAAGACAGAGTGTGCCCCGTTGAGAGCCCATTCGATCCCTCTTGCAGCAGGTGTCGGCCAAATTCCAGGTGACACACACGACCATCTAATCATGCTCGCAGGGCACTGAGGAAATTTGTGGCTATTTACGCTGTCAGCGCAAAAGTACTGAGCAGGCCACCACTTTCGAGCTGGCTGTGAAATTGGTGGAAATGTCCCCATGACTATGCCGTTGCCAAGTACACATGTGGCGTGCCCGACTATCGGCCCCCCCACAACACGTGTGCATGTGTTTTGTGCACCCCGTCTTGCTCCCCTCTCCCACCATGTGGCATGCGCGTGGTCATGCCCCCACCGCCCCCACAGGAGAGGCACCTCTCATCTGATCAAAGAGTGACACCTTGGTCTGTGCACTGAACGGGCAGGGGGCATGGCTGGCTGCCAACAGCAGCATCTGTTGAGATCTCTGGTCCTGGATGTCACAGCTACAAAACACGTACAGTGTTTTGACGGACAGGACCTTACAACTGTCCACCGTGTGTGTATGCTTGCTGTCCTCACATGGAAATACATAAAAACATACAGTGAGGAAAATAAGTATTTGAACACCCTGCGATTTTGCAAGTTCTCCCACTTAGAAATCTGTCTGAAATTTTCATCTTAGGTGCATGTCTACTGTGAGAGACATAATCTAAAAAATAAAAATCCGGAAATCACAATGTATGATTTTTTTAATAATTTATTTGTATGTTACTGCTGCAAATAAGTATTTCAACACCTGTGAAAATCAGTGTTAATATTTGGTACAGTAGCCATTGTTTGCAGTTACAGAGGTCAAATGTTTCCTGTAGTTTTTCACCAGGTTTGCACACACTGCAGCAGGGATTTTGGTCCACTCCTCTATACAGATCTTCTCCAAATCTTTCAGGTCTGAGTTTCAGCTCCCTTCAAAGATTTGCTATTGAGTTCAGGTCTGGAGACTGGCCAGGCCACTCCAGGACCTTGAAATGCTTCTTACGGAGCCCCTCCTTAGTTGCTCTGGCTGTGTGTTTGGGGTCATTGTCATGCTGGAAGACCCAGTCATGACCCATCTTCAATGCTCTTACTGAGGGAAGGAGGTTGTTTGCCAAAATCTTGCAATACATGACCCCATCCATCCCCCCTTCAATAGGGTGCAGTCGTCCTGTCCCCTTTGCAGAAGAGCACCCCCAGAGTTTGATGTTTCCACCCCCATGCTTCACGGTTGGGATGGTTTTCTTGAGATGAGATATACGAGGTCTGTTAGAAAAGTATCCAACCTTTTTATTTTTTTCAAAAACCTGATGGATTTGAATCAAGTGTGCTTGCATGAGCCAACCTTGAACCTTCATGCACATGCCTGATTCTTTTCACGCCTGTCAGTTACGTCATTTACTTGTAAGCAGCCTTTGTGTGAGGATGGGTAGAATCTCTCGTCATTTTTTCTTTGCAAGGAAATGGTGGAACAACTGGAGCAGCGCGACTGCATCAAAGTTTGTCAGAAACTGGGCGACAGCCAGGTGTAAACCATTCGGATTATTCAGACGGCTTTCGGTGACGATCCTATGGGCATCACACAGATTAAGGAGCGGTACAACCGGTTTAAAGACGGTCGCACAACGGTGGAGAGCGCGCCACGCTCCGGGTGGCCATCAACATGCTGAAACGACTGGATCATTTCCAAAGTGAACGCTGTGATGATGTGGGACCGTCGTGTGACTATCTGAGAAATTGCGGAAGAAGTGGACATCAGCACTTTTTCGGCACATTCCACTGTGACAGAAGATTTTGCCATGAAAAGAGCTGCAGCGAAATTAATCGGCACAAAGCTGATGGCGCAGCAAGCGCCTCCGTGTTGAAGCCTCACAGGACATGCTGGGACATGCCCAGCTCTTCCACCATTCGGAAGATTCAGATGGCTTTCGGTGGCTTTTCAGTCGTGTGACTATCCAAGAAATTGTGGACGAGGTGGGAAGAACGGGAGCTGCAGCTAAAACTGCACTGCCCCCGCCGAAGGGGAAAGGAGTGCCGTTAGCAGGCGCTGGAGAGGGGAGTGTTCATGGGGGATAGGAGGCGGGCGGGGGGAGGGAATGGAGCATGCTTCAGTCCTGTGAAAAGCAGGTTATCATCTTTGTGAGTTGAGATAAGAAACAGCCAATGTTCCCCAGGCCAAAAAATTCCTCTGGAGGAAAACAGTCAGGCAATTTGACCTTCAGGCTTGATAAGCCTGTAATGTTATGGTTTGAGCAGTGATAAACACTTTTTAACAGTTCCACTTGCACAACCAAATACCAATTATGAATTAAGAATATTCCCAATTATGAATTAAGAATATTCACCAGCCTCTGAAATCTTCAACTTCAACTGCAAGGCACGCATCTGCTCCAAGATGTCATCCAATTTGCGTCTGAGTTCAAGAGTCATTGCAGTCTGAGAATGCACTGCCTTGCCAACTTCGTTAATCATGACAGACAAGCGAGGGGCCGTGGTTCTTGATGCCGCCATGTTGCCAATTTTCTGGTAGTTCAGGGCAGCACATAAGCCAAAAAGTACCAGCCCTGCTACCATAAGACCAAAAATGAATAAATCCTCGATGTCCTCAACGGAGAAAGGCGCCAAGCATTCCACACGCCAGGAACTCCAGGAGTCGAGAACATAGCCCGCAGGATATGTTCCATCTGGGCAGGTAGGACCCCCCGGTCCTGACCTTCTTGTAGAAAAAATGGTGTCAATAGCGTTCAGAGACCAGCTGATCAATTCCATGGTTAATCCAATAGTAGTCCAATAGATCCAGAATCCAATATAATTTGAGGAATTCACAGTCTGGTGAAGTAGGGACTTGAAGGTTAAAAGCAGAGAACAGAGATAAGGAAGAGTGGAGGAGATGCGACCGTCCTCGTCGGAGTCCCAAGCTTGTTCTTGGGGTTGTTCTCATCCTCTAAACATGGTAAGTGGAGTTGATTCCAAAAAGCTCTATTCTGGTCTCATCTGACCACATGACCTTCTCCCATGTCTCCTCTGGATCATCCAGATGGTCACTGGTGAACTTCAAATGGGCCTGGACATGTGCTGGCTTGAGCAGGGGGACCTTGCTGCCCTGCAGGATTTTAAACCATGACAGCATCATGTGTTACTAATGTAATCTTTGTGTCTGTGGTCCCAGCTCTCTTCAGGTCATTGACCAGGTTCTCCTGTGTAGTTCTGAGCTTTCTCAGAATCATCCTTACACCACAAAGTGAGATCTTGCATGGATTCCCAGATCGAGGGAGATTGACAGTCATCTTGTGTTTCTTCCACTTTCTAATAAATAATCCTAACAATTGTTCTCTTCTACCAAGCTGCTTGCCTATTGTCCTGTAGTCCATCCCAGCCTTGTGCAGGTCTACAGTTTTGTCCCTGGAGTCCTTAGACAGCTCTTTGGTCTTGGCTATGCTTGACAGGTTGGAGTGTGATTGATTGAGTGTGTGAACAGGTGTCTTTTATACAGGTAACAAGTTCAAACAGGTGCAATTAATACAGGTAAAGAGTGCAGAATAAGAGGGCTTCTTAAAGAAAAATTAACAGGTCTGTGTGAGCCAGAATTCTTGCTGGTTGGTAGGGGTTCAAATACTTATTTGCAGCAGTAACATACAAATAAATTATTAAAAAAATCATACATTGTGATTTCCGGACTTTTTTTTAGATTATGTTGCTCACAGTGGACATGCACCTAAGATGAAAATTTCAGACCCCTCCATGATTTCTAAGTGGGAGAACTTGAAAAATCGCAGGGTGTTCAAATACTTATTTTCCTCACTGTATATCCCCTTTGCGACAGGCTGGAGAGCGCACACAACGCACATACTGACAGGCTGTCCCAGCTGAAATGGACGTCAGTTCATGTGGACATGCAGCAGGCAATCTGAATGTCACGTCTGTCTGACAGGACACGCGTGTCGGGCCGGACATACGTGCAGGCTTGGCCCAACACACGTGTTGTGTGAGTGGCGTGCCACAGGTGAGAAGCCAACAGTGCAACAAATACGCCAGTTTCAGTCACGTATCACCAAAAATATGCCGTAACAAACACCGTTTTGTCAGTTATTATGGTGCTCTTTTTCTCTCTTTTTTTTTAAAGTTTATTTTCTTGTCGATTTTAGCCGTTTTACGATCCTCTTGTAAGACCGTGATTGTCGTGCAGTGGAAGTACATTGCAAATTCGAATCCCGTGAGTAGCATTTATTTTTTATTTAACCAGGGTTATTTAACTGCAGGGTTCTGTATTGCATCCCTTTTATTTATTATTTATAACAACCCAGTGATATTCACTAATTATACAGCTGTTTTTTATTTTATTTTTCTCCACATCAGCGGTGCCATGTGGTGCAGCTGCTCACACTGTGTTCATGCACGTGCACAATAGTTTGTGCTTCCCCATTTTGTGTTTGGTTTGCGGATTTTCTTCCGGTTTCTGCGGCTTTCGTGTTATGTGTGAAGGGGCCCTTAACAATGTTAGCAGTCGCTGGCACAATTGACGACATCATCAATGTGCACGTATTGATGCGGTTAGAAAAGACTCAGAGGGGAAGATGTGCTCGGGTTCTAAAGCATGGCTATAATTCACAAATAAATATGATAACAGTGCTATGTGTAATGTTTGCAAAATAATATCAAGTACGGGTGAAAAAAACATACTGAAACATCTTTCAACTCAAAATGAGATTCATCCGTCCCTGTGTGCATTTTCCCCAGTCCATTGCTCGTAGAACAGTGCACCAGACCATTTACACACTCCCTGTGGGTGATGAGGCCACATGGACACTGTGGTGTTTTTTGTTTCTTTTTTTTTGGGGGGGGGGGGGGGGGGGGGGGGCAATCAAGTATTGCGTTTGTAGACCCTGCTGCAATATTTGCATTGAGTGAAATTCTCATCTTATTCAATGTTGGATGCTAACAGCCCTTTTAGCAGCTATCAGTAGTCTGATCTGTTAATGCACGGTTACTGAGAAAATAAGCAGCTCAGAACTTTTAATGCTCAAACACCCGGACGGAGGTTAGCCTGTTAGCTTAGGTGGCTCAGACTCAAAGGCAGGGGCATGTTCAGGCTTCAGACACTAAACCACTGATGCTCCACCTCTCTATCCTACCAACATGGTGACATCCAGATATGGGCTTCATATCGGCTCTTCCAGGTCTCCTTAGGTGACGTCACACAGGGTTTGTCCAGTATACATACAGCATAAACAAATCGTGCATGGTGCTTTACACGTAGGATTAGCACAATGCTCATGTAGCACGTTTGTGCTTTGACTAGGGAAGGCTAAATGAAGATGAATGTCATGCAAATACGCTCTCATTTCTTCCATTTTAGATGACTGAGAGAGTGTTGGTTGCAGCATTAGCTCTCATGCTTGTGAGCACTGATTCTACCACCTGAACCTCTTTATACTCACTGCACAGGCATGGAACATGATGAGTGAGCAACGGCTGAACGTCTGATCCCTCCCTCTGGTAGAAGCTTGAAAAGGACAAGTTAACATCCGAATTGAAGAATGTTTCAAAGGCAGCCACCACAGCAGGTATTTCACCACACACACACTGATTCATTCACCATTATGGCAAATATCAGACACTAAGAATACTGTAAGCTCACAGTCACATTTAAAAAAAATAAATAAATAAATTATGATGATGTGATCTTGTTTTACTAGTATTCTCAATAAGTAAAATCAATAATGGCAACAATATTGATAAAATCTTAACAAATCTTATCGTGCTTGTTTATAAAATGTAGCAGTAATGCTGCAGGCTGTGAAGAGTATTTGGGAAAGGTGAGGTCACATATCACTGAAATCTTTTCACTAGTCAGCAGTGGGGAGGAGTTTATCTAGTCCTGTCGACATACTGTCAAACACCGGGCACTGGGGAGGGGGGGGTCACATCGTAAACAGTCTGGCCGCTATGTGCACACGGGTTTGAACGGGTGGTGGGGAGGACAGTGATGCATTACATAACAGCAGGCATTGTCCCTACTTCATCTGTTCAGCAAATCAGAACAGGCACACACACAAAAACACACAAGTGCACAATGCTATCCTATCCAACATTGCTGGGCTGGACACCAATGCACTTTAAAATCCCCTCTGACTTTTGATACAAGGGCACACCATTCAGTTACTGTCAGTGAAAAGATCTGGAGCACTTTGACTGTGCACGGGAGAGAATGATAGAGGTGGGCTGTAAGTGACTTTGAAGTCTCTCACAGAGCAGCTTGTTTGCAGATGCCTGAGTGGAAATATAAGGTGACGAGACAGAGTCGACGTCTCTCGTGATTAATGTGATTGCTTTAGGAGACACGCATGACCCATACATGTGTGTGGCATGGCAATGTACAAAAATACTGACAAACATCAATATGCAGACATGCACGTCCAAACTCATCTTTTGCATTAGCATGCCCACCAGTAGGGACATTCTGTCTATTCTTCTTCTGCTTCTGCAAAGAACACATAATCAGGCAAATTTAGCTGCAAAACAGGGTAAATTAAAAAAGCAGAGAAAGAAGAAGATGCCATGCTCGTCTCAGTGATAACAGGCTGTGCTTAGAGATAGTAAACATGTTATAAGGATGCTGAGTTATATTCTGAAGCCACTTGAAGGAGAAATGAATTGTTAGTAAAACTGAGCCCAGGAGAGGTTTCAATCCGGATCTAACGTTAAATAAATAGACATTCACCTGAGAAGTGATGGATACATAGTATGAAAAAAAAGTTTGCCAGACGTGGCTGCAGATCCTAAAAGGGCAGGTCATGTGTTACACCTTCTCTGCAATCCTATTTATGAGATTTAATATTTATTTTTTGGAGTTGTGTGGGTTAGGAGTTGTATAGACTAGCTGTCTGTGCCCATGGACAACACGCAAAGGATGTTTTCTCAGGGGAAAGTACAGAACAAGGTCCAGACAAAGGTTCACATTTGTATAGGTTTGCATCCAGTTAGTTTATTTTAATATTACAATGTTGTGTTGGCACAACAGAAATCTTTAATGATGTACTTCCTGCTGTTATCACCTTGGCTTGTTGTCAATTTGGTGGGTAGTTTCTTTGGACAAGAGGCAAAATGAATGGATTCCTTTTATTGCAACTGCACTATTACTGTTATGGTATGTTTACCAGTGCCACTGTAAAGGTTCAACTTTTCCCATCTGCCAATAAAACGACTTGTTTTATCTTTAATGAGGAGAAAATACAGGCAGCAGTGCAGAAAGTCACCCGCTTTTAATCAGGAAAATTAGTGAAATTATTGTCCCTTTATTTTCTTCTACTGTTAGTGGGTGACAATGACCTGCGTCAACTTCCTGTAATTAGTCCAAAAGCCCCAACTGTCCAAAAAGTATTTTTCATAATACATTCTTACAACCAACTAGTCCCATTTTTATGCTTTGTCCGTGCCCCTTCCTGTCACTATTTGATGACTTAACTAGACATGTTGCATTATTTAGTGACTGTAGGGAGACTTTTTTTTTTTTGACAGCTGCAACACTTCTCTCTGACTGTCCATGGTTATGTGCTGCACTTCCACATAATCAGGAATCATTCATCTATGTTTTGGTTATGGTCATAGTTAAGGTTTTCATTAGGGTTAATGTTTGCTCGTACATCACACAGTGGCCTAACAGAGGTACTTGACTGGTCACAGATGGACGTTGGGTCAAAATAATCCATTTGCATCACAATGTGAGGACTTGGGGGTGTGAGACTTTGCTGGTTTTCACACTGCAAACACTCTGGACCCACAGTTCACTTTGATCCAGACCGAGACTGTCTCTTTTGGTCTGACCAAATTCTACTTCAGACCAAACTGAAATGTCTGCCGGTCCAGTTAAAAAAAAAAAAAAAAAAAGGTACATGTGAAAGCATCCTTTATCTGCATTGTCCCAGTCCACATTGCCGCAAAAGCTGGGGACGTAATCAGCGATAGATTGGCATCCAGTCCAGGGTGAGTCGCACTCTATCATCTGTACGCACTCAGGGCCTACAGTAGTGTTCAGAATAATGGTAGAGCTATGTGACTAAAAAGATTAATTCAGGTTTTGAGTATATTTTTTATTGTTACATGGGAAACAAGGTACCAATAGATTCACACAACTCCAACAAGACCAAGCATTCATGATATGCACACTCTTAAGGCTATGAAATTGGGCTATTAGCAAAAAAAAAAAAAAAAGTAGAAAAGGGGGTGTTCACAATAATAGTAGCATCTGCTGTTGATGCTACAAACTCAAAACTATTATGTTCAAACTGCTTTTTTAGTACTCCTGTGAATCACTAAACTAGTATTTAGTTGTATAACCACAGTTTTTCATGATTTCTTCACATCTGCGAGGCATTAATTTTATTGGTTTGGAACCAATATTTTGCTCGTTTACTAGTGTGCTTGGGGTCATTGTCTTGTTGAAACACCCATTTCAAGGGCATGTCCTCTTCAGCATAAGGCAACATGACCTCTTCAAGTATTTTGACATATCCAAACCGATCCATGATACCTGGTGTGCGATACATAGGCCCAACACCATAGTAGAAGAAACATGCCCATATCATGATGCTTGCACCACCATGCTTCACTGTCTTCACTGTGAACAGTGGCTTGAATTCAGAGTTTGAGGGTCGTCTCACAAACTGTCTGCGGCCCTTGGACCCAAAAAGAACAATTTTACTCTCATCAGTCCACAAAATATTCCTCCATTTCTCTTTAGGCCAGCTGATGTGTTCTTTGGCAAATTGTAACCTCTTCTGCACGTCTTTTATTTAACACAGGGACTTTGTGGGGGATTCTTGCAAATAAATTAGCTTCACACAGGCGTCTTCTAACTGTCACAGCACTTACAGGTAACTCCAGACTGTCTTTGATCATCCTGGAGCTGATCAATGGGTGAGCCTTTGCCATTCTGGTTATTCTTCTATCCATTTTGATGGTTGTTTTCCCATTTTCTTCCACGCGTCTCTTTTTTTTTTTTTTTTGTCCATTTTAAAGCAAAAAATTATAGGCTGTTCATCTACAATGATCTCCATTGTAGATGAACAGCCTATAATTTTTTGCACCTGTGTATAAGTTTTCCCCTTTCCAATCAACTTTTTAATCAAATTACACTGTTCTGAACAATGTTCTGAACAATGTTTTGAACGTCCCATTTTCCTCAGGCTTTCAAAGAGAAAAGCATGTTCAACAGGTGCTGGCTTCATCCTTAAATAGGGGACACCTGATTCACACCTGTTTGTTCCACAAATTGACGAACTCACTGACTGAATGCCACACTACTATTATTGTGAACACCCCCTTTTCTACTTTTTTTTTTGCTAATAGCCCAATTTCATAGCCTTAAGAGTGTGCATATCATGAATGCTTGGTCTTGTTGGATTTGTGAGACTCTACTGAATCTACTGGTACCTTGTTTCCCATGTAACAATAAGAAATATACTCAAAACCTGGACTAATCTTTTTAGTCACATAGCACTGCTATTATTCTGAACACTACTGTATATAGGACTTACTTACTAGAGCTGTGAAGGCATCACATTACTGACAATGTCAAACAATGGCAAAAATTCCACCTGGCAATGTGGAAAAATGAAATAAAGAGAGTAAGACGTAATGAATATCAAACTGGGTTGAACGCATTCTGAATCCAAATCAGGCTTCATCCAAGGGACAGACAGGGATCTTTTGAAAAGTGGATGAGGACGATATGAAGGCTACACAGAGGACCTCTTCTTACAGGTAGACCTTGGTGAGTGTATTTGTCAGATCTTGTTTGGAAATCCTACCATGGAACTCCCTCCAAGCTCATTACTATTCTAAGAGAGATTCAAGTCAGGGAGTCTAGACATGACTTAAACTGGAAAATTTCCTGATAAAAGTCCCTCCCTCCCAATGTTTGCTTCTTCAACTTTGAAAATCAGTTATTTCAAAGGACTTTGGAAGGATAGCACAGCAACATATTTCAGTCGTAACAGCACAACAACAAACACATACATGCAACGGTGCTAATGTAGAAAAAATAATAATCGTTATACTTGATTCCCCCAATGCAGCCGACCTGCTCTATGTAAGCCTGATCCCATCAGATCTCAGAAGCTAAGCAGTGCAGGACCTGGTTAGTACTTGGTTAGGAGACCTCTTTGGAACACCAGCGGCTGTGTGTGTTTCTCCAGGTAAAATTGGAGTTGTGTCAGGAAGGGCATCTGGCATAAAACTTGTGCCATCTACCGATGTGGGGATCTGGCGACCCCGAACACAAAACAGGAGCAGCCGAATGGACAACAACAACTCTATTCCCCCAATCTGTCATCCACCTATTTCCCCTTCTCTCTGTCTTTTCCCTTCTTTCTTTTGTTCTCTCCACTGAGCACTGACAATCTATTTTATTTCAGGAGCTCTGTCAACACATATAACTGTGACAACACCGACACATGTGCAGAAACTGTCAAGTAACCATTTAAATAAAATAACCACTTTTCTTGAGATAGTGAGAGAGAGAGAAAGAGCACATCGGATGTTTTCCCTGACTCTTTGAGACACCCTCGTCCTCCTTCTGTCTCTCTTCTTTCCTTCCTGCAAGGACTGTTGTCAAGCTTTTACTTCAATGCATTTCCTTTTTACTGTGACATAAATACGTAGTAACATTAATGGCAGATTGAAAGAAAGAGCAGGAAATTTTAAAGAGCTGATATGCAAGTCTGGTCGAGATGGGAAAGAGAGAGAGAGACAGACAATGTAACTCAAGAAAAATCAGACAGAGACAATGTAACTCAAGAAAAATCAGACAGACAATGTAACTCAAGAAAAATCAGACCGACAGAAATGATGTAACTCAAGAAAAATCAGACAGACAGCTATACAGAAGTGTGCTGTAAACTAGGTCATTTTGAGAAGAGCTATAAATAATGGAGACAAACTCCTTATTGTAGATGTTCAGCCCCCGCACACTTCTACACTAAACATCCCACACAAACATTATGGCACCGTTCACCTGTGACGGCATCATGCTTTAATCAGCACCAGCCTCAAGAAGCAAAATCTGCAATGCAAGCAAGAGCACTGACAGAAGTGTTGTTTCCCGTTACATGTTCTTAATATGTGCGAGGAGTAGGAACTCCGTGACAAAGTGTCTCAGCACTGACTGGTAAATAAACGCCTTCGTGGTTGATGCCGGCAGTCAATAATGAGACAAAGAATGCACTGCTTTAACTTCAGCCACTCCATTAAGCTTGTTGCATTTCTTCACTAATAAGGCAGCTCAGAGATGGAGAAAGGAGGAACAAAGGAAGACAGTATAGGAGGATATCCCTCAGTAATTAGCTCCCAGTGGGCTGCGAACAGAGTGCATCTGCTCCCAGATAGCATGGAGACAAAGCAGACAAAACCATAACCATTTAGAGATGAAAAAGAGACCAATAAAAAAGGTGTAAGAGATAGTAAGTACAAGGCCTGGGGCTCATTGGGCCAGTGTTTAGGCTGGGATAGAGCAACTTGAAGCATATGAGAGTACACAGTCCCGTCTGTATCAGATACCATTCCATTATAAGTTACTCCCCAGCCAAGGCCGGTTTCACCGACCCAATGGTCCCCCCTAAAAATCGACCTATCCTGCCTTCATTGCGCATGCCTCATTAGCCGCAGATTATCAAGTCATTTCTGCTTAAAACTGCACTCCAGTCATGATCTATCTCAGAGACAGATATCTGAAGCAATCATTTCTACATAAATTCAGCATTATTTTATTTCATTTCATAGAGGAAGCGATCAGAGCACCGCAGCTACACGAGCTGCTAGCTGGTGCGTTCACTGCACATTGGTCATTTCAAAGTGTCACCTAGTATCACCTCATTTCTGCTTAAAATGGCCTCGTTTCTGCTTAAAACTGACTTTAGATGATTTCAGAGGTTTTACCTTGTCATCTGATGGTTAATAATCACATTAATCCATTTGATCGATTTGGGTGAAGAGACTCCGTCTCAGACAAGCTTCTGAGCTCCGAAATGACGCATGCGCAATGGAGGCAGGGTGGACTAATTTTTAGGTGGGGACTGTTCGGTCTGCAACACTGCTACACATTTCCATTTTAGTGGACTTGGACGACGCAGATTACCGGCTTTGTCTCAGGACGCAGACAGGTAGCCTGAGGTAAAAACACTTGGAAGCACTTCCCCACCTATAGTTCGTAGTCTAAATCCTGTTCCACAGAGGTAATAATAATAATAATTGTCATAATAATCTCACGATAATGACCGTAGCATATGTATGCAGCAACACCCCCCTCCCCCCATCCGAACAAACACACAAGCCCCTTAAGCATATGATGTGGGGGGTTGTGTTTGTAATATATATTAAATATGTTGTGTATATAATATGCATTATTATTATTATTATTATTATTATTATTATTATTAGGCTCATGAATCAGGAATAAAAAAAAATCAAAGTTACAAACTTACAGTCACATTATCAGTGATGGTCATTTAAACTGCTGAATAATGTGAATCAGAGGAAGTGAGGGATCTGTTTTGTTTCCTTCCCATAGTTTCATGTTAACTTTATGGGCATTCGTATCTCTCTGAGTCTTATAAACCCACCATCTGCATTCTGCTTGCTTCCCTGCTTCACATTTGAGAGATGGGGCAGTTTCATACGGCCATAAAGTACACTGAGGTTATACGTCTAATTAAAAATGACTTTGAACTGTTACTGAAACAATTCTCCTTACAAACCACATTCCCGTCTCTGTGAGATGTAAAGGTCAAAGATTTGCTCCCCCGGGCTATTACAATTGTTACATCGGTCAAACTGAAGCTGTCTTTTGACTTTGAGTATCTGAGCCAGCGAAATTTAATAATAACATTATGATGATCTCAGAAAGAGTGAGTCAGAGTCACTTTAATAAATTAAAAGATTTCTCTTTGAGCGCAGTTATGCTCCGATTACAAGTCAATAAGTGGGTGGAGGTTTACTTTATATACTCGTGGTAGCACTGTGAACTGCAGGTTTGTTTATGAGCCTGTAGTTATGAATGAATATACCTGGATTATTCATAGCAGCGTGCACAAGGATCGCACACACTGCTCTGACTCTGTGCGAGTGCTCAATCATCGGATGCTGTTATGAGTTGGGCTTGGGTTTGCTCGCCGTGATGCCAAGAAATGTTTGTGTGGCTGAACGAATGCCACTAATTTTACCTTCGAGCACACCATTTACCTGGTTTATACCAAAATGTCCTCTCTCTAAATGTCCTCCCACACCGTAAAGCTGCTCCCCACTCAATAAACGGGATGTAATACAACAGGTATTGGCTTAACATTGGAGAGAAATAGTTTGACGAGCATTTAGGGAGTTCCAACTGCTGTCAGCATCATTACGGACAGGCCAATAAGAGCATCCCAAATCCCACTGTACACATTTGTGTGGGACAGAGTCTTCACAAAACTTTTTTTCATTTTTGCAATACCTTCAATCAGACAGGGATCATGAGACTAGAAGTTATATAATGAGTCAACAAGGACTATTTTCCTCTAGCTCATTGCCTGCTAAATCTATTTACACCCCCACTCAGTCTTGAAAGCAATTGTCAGCAGGTCGCACCGCATCCACCACACAATAGAACTTGCTTTGTCCCTCACAGGCAATCATCCAGCTAGACACTTTGATCCCAACATCTTGAAAGTAGCCAACTATTTGTCACAGCCAGGGGAAATGTGGGTGTGCCATTGCACTTTGATAGTTGGTTGGGTACTCAACACTAAGACACTTCTGTGGTGGCTCATGCCCACAAAAATGCACATCATGTCCTAGCTGACCTTCCTTCACTGTGCAAGTGATATGCCTCAGCTGAATCTCACTAAGCAAGCATTCATATGACACAAAGTTATTCCATCTGTACCCAAGGATTCGCCAAGGAGACCTAGCACCAAAGGTATTCATTCAGTCATCACTTTGGAGAACTGGTTGCCATCCACATCTCACAGCCATAACACAGGAAGCACCAAGTCATGACATAAGCTCTTGGACCCAGAGACATAAATGCCAATGCCATGATAAGTGAATCTTCCTACAAGTATAACACTTTCACTGCAGATAGAGTCCTGATGGCCAAGACCAGAAAGTCATTGAAACCCTGGCTCTTGGACTTCATCCAAGGCAATTTCAAAACAGATGCTCCTATTCATCATTAAGCTTGTTAAGTGCTACAATCATGGTATCCATTGATCCCACAAAGATCATAGCATCATCCATGAAGCTAAGGTCAGTAAACCTTTCCCACCAACAGAGGCGCCCACACTACTGTTGTCCACAACCCTACCCAACACCCAGTCCATGCAAGCACAGAACAGAGTAGAAACCTGAAATCACTGGGATTAAGTCAGAGACGTTACCCATATTCCGCACAGCCTATACGGGCTATACTATTGTAGCATTGCTGCATGCCACATTCAAGAATGTCAGTGGGATAATAGCCTTTCATGTACAGAGTCAGCTTTAATCCTTTACCACATATAGTGAGAGAGAAGTAGGTCATCAATCCACAGAAAACTGTTTATCCCTGATTCCAGTAAGAAGTCAGTAATTTTGTTCCTCCTTCTTATCAGAGCCTAATTCAGTGGTGAGCACCACTCTTGAATCTTGCACTGGATCATGCAGTCACAATTATATGATCTACCACCTCATCGAGAACATGTCTGCACTCTTGGCACTAGGAGTGTGCGATGTTTATCACTTACAATAATATTGCGATTGTTGTAATGGCGTGCAATCTGACGTGATCGAATATTTAAATGAATGCATGCATTGAAAGTCTACACATTCACTAACTCAAAGCAGCACACACAGCAAAAGGCGGCATCTTTATTGAACGGCCTTTGGACTGGAAATCATCAGCTGTATCTGGCAGTACTGCAGCAGAACAGAGCTTCATAGTCACATGATCTCTCACTGGCAGCATCAGTGCAACACAGGTTGGCTCTTAGCAGGACTGTCTCAGAAAACAAGCAAAAAAAGGAGACAACATGCAAGCACCTCTAACTTTGCGACCTAACTCAGAAGATTTATTTGCTAGATGTGCTTCAATCTCACTAGTGTGGAGGTGGTTTGGATTTGAAAAAGAGGGATGTTTCACAAAAGACAACAATGTGCAAATATGTCAATAACCTGTTGCTGTAAAATCAGCTTGACATTGAACTTGTTTCACCACCTGCAAACTACCCACAGCAAGGAATATAAAGAATATGAAAAGTTCAGCTGTCCAAGAAAAGGTGCCTGCACAACACACTCAGCAAACTCTATTTGAGCTAAGTAAGTACTGTATTAGCACTTCTGATTCATGTTTTGCTGTTGTTTTTACTTTAATGCTTAAGTTTTAAGGAAACAAATAAAGCCTTTTTCCTTAAACGTTGTGTCCATTAATGTCCTTTAAGCAACAATAGGGTAGTGCAGTCTCGTTTGAACCCCTGCGTGATATTGCAGTACAATAAAACACAGTGTCACTTCTAATGGAAAAATGGTGTACTGTTTTGTTTTTGGATGTAATCACCGAAGCAGTTGCAAAAAGTGCAGTTTTTTCGGTTTCAAGTGGAAAAGGGAAGACGAGGCAAATGGGAGAGGTCGTGTTGGTAAGTGTTAGTCTACACAACTAGCCAGAGTAGCTGCGGTCTCTAGCCTGCACAACCGCCTCGACATGTTTGAGCTCTGGGTCATAAACAAACCTCAACACATGTCCGCTTTCCATTGTATTGTATGGCTTTGCCTTACAATATAAAGCGCCTTGGGGCAACTGTTTGTTGTGATTTGGCGCTATATAAATAAAATTGATCTGATTCCACTGCACCGTTACTTTTTCTTTGTATTTTCACTTTGTTTGCCATGTAATTTGCCAAAAACTCAGAAAGTGCCATGTTTCTGATGGGGACATACGAGGGCTGTCCACAGATGTAGGATTATTGCATCATGTGTGTCATATTTTAATCCTTTAGCACCGACTCTCAAACGAGACGGCACTGCCCAATTAATACCTACAAATACTTAAACACATTTTTGAAGAATACCATCTAATTATCATATTCTTTTCTGTCCATATCGCACACACCCTATTTGGAACTGCTATTTTTTTCATTTAAGAAAATATTGCAATTTAGCAAAAATTGCATTGAAGCCAAAATACTGATGCATTCCACGCTTTGGACATTTTCATTCATTCTTTAATTTTTAAAGATGGGCAAAGTTAAGGAATATTGTGGTCTCGCTATGAAAACACATAAAAACTTTGGAGAAAATGTCTTGTTCTCTGATAGCTGTTGCGGTCACAAATTAGGCAATATCCTTTGAAAAGTAATTTCACTTTTTAGATCCACAACCCAAATGCTATTAATTAAGCAGAGTATTTGTTGCAATAATACATATTTTCATGACCGTAAAAAAAATTTAAAAAAAATCTGAGGATAGACACAAGAACACCATCACCATTAAAAAATAATAATAAAATTCAGTTGGATTAATCTGCTGCTTGTGGTTGCTCCAGAACACACCTCTAGTAGCCTTTTAAAAAGGGCTGAGCAATGAACTTGGTGTCAAATTAAATGTAAAACATGTACTCTGCTGCTGCATCAAGAAAGAGAAAATAAATGCTGCTGGAACACAGCAGAGCAAAGATGAAAGGGCTTGAAAAGGCTTTGTTGCAGTGGGCATTACAGGAGACAGCAAACAGAACACAACACAACACGTGCTGTAACGCAACGGCATCACACAAAGGTGGTGGAGGGACTTTGATCTTACCGAGCTGTACAGCATGCCCTCGCCGTTCATGGCAATGTAGAAGCCGCTCTTCACCCCTTGAATGGCTACTACTCTCAGTCCCACAGGAATAAGATTAAACAGTGCTGCAGAGCGCAGGGGGCGACGAGAGGGGTGAGGGTGGTGGGAGCCAGGCAGGGGAAGAAAAGGGGAGGCAGACAAAGAAGAGACAAGAGAGAGATTGGAAAAGAGCAGTGACAACAACAGACTCTATATATCACAAAGCTGTGGCTGAAATACTGCTGAAAAAGAGGATATGATGATGGTCCATCCAGTAGATCCTCTACCCATTATCGAGATCTAGTGATCCTGTTGAGGTGCAGGGGAACTGGTGGCGTTCACTCATCACATGTCTAAGAGATCACACAGAGTTTTTCACTCTCACATGACACCTACAGCCAGCCACTCTCACATTGACACCTACAGCCAGCCACTGGATTTGAAGTCTCACCCTGTTTGCTGGGAGGAGACCATCTCTTGTCAGGTCCTAGAATGTCTATACAGCTAAGTCAAACTGCCATTTGTTCTCTGGAGCTGTAGTGCACCTCATCCTCGAGGCTTTGTGAATCTGTCAGCCACAACTCCGCCATCAATTGACTAAAATTTCAATTTAATTGTATATAGCGCCAAATCACAATAAAGTTGCCTCAAGGCGCTTCACACAAGCAATGTCTAACCTTACCAACCCCCAGAGCAAGCACACAGGTGACAGTGGTACAGAAAAACTCCCTCTAGTGATATGAGGAAGAAACCTCAAGCGGACCAGACTCAGAGGGCGTGACCCACTGCTTAGGCCATTCTAACAGTTACATGGTTTTTAGAATAAATCATTTTAGATATTATTACCACTGCCACTGAAATAATTTTGATGTTACCCCCATCAAGGTGTTGTGTTTACAGTGTTGTTTGTTTGACATTTGGCGAGATTACGCAAAAACTACTAAACTGATTTTCTTGAAGCTTTGTGAAAAGGTGGGGTACAGGCCAAGGAAAAAACCACTAACCATTTGGAGCAGTTCCAATAAGGGGGCAATCCAAGATAGTTTCTTGTTTTTAACTTCTTTCATATTTTTTTCTGAATTTTCATGAATTTCTCAAGATATAATACACAAGTAGTCGGGAAAATATCTGGCCAGGTAGCGTGTAAACACCAACATTATCATTACTGATTTTTTTAATAAGGTTCTGTGCATTTATCTTGAGAAATTCATGAAAATTTAGAAAAATGTCCAAATCCTGTAATGTAAGGAAAGGTGAGGAATAAAATTATTCACTGTCCCCTTAATTTGACCTGCCCTAAATGTTAATAGGTTCTTCCGTGGCCCATAACCACCCCCAACCCCAATGACCACCACTGCCAAGTATCAAGAAAATTGGTTAACAAGTTTTTGCATAATCTTGCTAACAATTATCTCTAATAGTTACAGAGACATGTGTGCAATATTGCCTCTCAGAGTATTCACTCTCTAGTTTGTGGGTTGGTTGATTGGTTTTGTAGAAGGGTACCTAAATGTAATTAACTGGTTTTCTTAAGACATAGTGAAAGGGTTGTACCTTAGCTGGAATCTATACCACTGATTTCAGGGCGTCACAGGGACCTTTAATTGGAGTAAGCGGTTTGGAAGGTGAGTGATGTGAGTAGGAGTGAGTGATTTTCAGGGGTACATTCAGATGAACGAACAAAGCCAGGACATTTTATTTATGTGAGATTGTGCCTTGGCATAAGGACAGTACATGCTCTAGTTCACATTTGGTGTGAAATGCCTTTATGTGAAGGTGAGAACTAGATTATGACTTTCATGGGATTTGGATTTGGAGTATTTTTCATATACTGCAGGTTTTGTTGAATTGCTGGAATGATTGTACTGCAGGTGTCAAACAGGGACTATCAGATAAAGCTGGCACGGATGACAGGAGATGTGCCAACATGTGTCTGTCCTCAGGGCGGATTCAATTTCACTCAATAAATATCATTGTGGTACTTTCACCTGCCAATTGTTTAAATCTGCTCTCATGCTGCTTACTGGACCTCTATACCCTTTGAGGTCCAGTAAAAGGCAGATGATAAGTTACCTTTTTGCACTACTGGCCAATTCTCAGTTTTCTTATTTTAATGTTTTTCAATTACATTTTTTTGTCTGTTCCCTTTCTCGCTTTGCCTTTCAAGGCCTGCTGTTTCTGTTGCTTCAGTGACTGGCACTGTGTTTTTCAGTGGTGTCATCCACAGGTCTGTCATATATCTCTGAAAAACAGTTGTATTTTGGCCCAGAGCACATCCACTAGAAAAAAGTATTCCGGCTGTCACTGAGCAGTCCTCCACATCACACCTGAATAGGATCCTAAAAAAGACTGGTATAATTGCCTTCCTGAAAACCGAGAGGTACAGAGACATAAGGTATTCTGGACTTTCTGGACTTTGCTCTAATTACCATCTCCCATCACTGCATTCATTTGCTGTAAGAAGAAAAAAGAAGTTAAACAGTTGAAAGGAACTGTCATTCAGTGGACCGCTCTGAATGACAATAACTATTTTCAGAAGGTGACAGTCTCTGTATCTACAGATGCATTGACTTTGGTAGAGTACCTGGGAACTAATTGATAATCTCAATATTATCTCTATAATCTGATATTTAGGATCAGTATTAGTCCACTCTTGGCCCAATTTACTGGATTAGATTTTGAGAAACAAAATTATATAAAAAAAATCCGACATCAACAATTTATAGTCCAAAAACTGCAGTAGTGTTTTTACAACAGAACAAATAGTATCATGTATCAGCAGATACGAAGTTTCCAGTATCAATATTGCATGGACATGAAAAACTGGTATGGTGCCTATACAGGGAGTTTCAGAGCCATTTATTCTCACACATCAGACAACGAGCAGGGAAAAAAAACAAAAAAAAAACAAATGCTACAAGCATCTGCAGGGACATCTGGAAGTAACTGGCTATTAGGAAGGGAGCAGGTATTGGCTACAAGCAAATCCAGTAAGTGGGTTAACACAGTACATGTGATGGATGAATACTGGGACATTGGTAAATAAAGCCTGCAGGAAGGTTTACAAGTTTTAGAAAACGTCAACTGCAGAAGGGCACCTTCCAAAATTCATCAGATTGCAATGAGTCTGCATGATGTTACAATGTGCATATGCACACAATGTGCAACATATAATAGCATCATTAATTTGACTTTTGCACACTCATGCCTCAGTTAATGACAGTACTTGTGAATAATTTATCTGTATCACTGTTTTA
The DNA here is from genome assembly GCF_902500255.1 of Thalassophryne amazonica. NCBI lineage: Eukaryota > Metazoa > Chordata > Actinopteri > Batrachoidiformes > Batrachoididae > Thalassophryne > Thalassophryne amazonica. The sequence continues at coordinate 69,019,518 of NC_047114.1, forward strand.
ATTTAATCCATAACTGAGGCATTTGAGAAACAATGGGTTATAAACTCCTGAGATTGGATGTCCTGTATAGCCAGCAATGGAGTTGTGTATGGGAAAATTATTGCTGGGAGGCCACTGATTATAGTTCATTCACTAAGTCATCAACAAGAACGTGAAGGACAATCTGGGAGGTTTCACTAATACATGAGAACAGGAAGAGATCGTAACATCAAAGTCTAATAATAATGACACATGACACTACAGATTGAAATATGAGAAATTTGGTAGAAGCTTGAAAAGATGCAATGAGACATGAGACTATAAAAATAAAAATTAAAAAGGTAGTACATGGAATATGGCATGTATCTTCAGAACAAAGTGAGAAATGAGAATATGTGGTGAAACATAATAATATTTAATGAAAAATGACCATGTGGAGAGAAATGAGAAAATACTTGTATGACATAACAATTCAGAATACACTGTAGAAAAATGAGTATTATGGCATGAAATGTGAGACAATGGCATATGAGAATATATGGGAATATAACATGAGGCTTGAAAATATGGAATACAGCATGATAATACAGAATTTAGTATGTGAATATAGAATAAAAGTGGAGAATATGGCATGAATCGAGAATATGGGATAAAGCAAGAGATTTTGAATGAATGTGCTAAAACATGGGAATGTGGAATAAAACATGAAAGAAACAATGAAAAAAAATTACAAGTTCAAATGTGACACTACAGAATATAATTTGAGTATATGAGAAAACAGAATCTGAATATATGTATATGTCTGTGTATATTGAGAATATGAAATGAATGGGGGAGGCGATGGTCTAGTGGTTAAGCATTGGGCTTGAGATCAGAGGATCCTTGGTTCAAATCCCAGCCTGACCAGAGAATCACTAAGGGCCCTTGGGCAAGGTCCTTAATCCCAGAGTTGCTCTCGATGTGTAGTGAGCGCCATGTATGGCAGCACCCTGACACTGGGGTGAATGTGAGGCATTACTGTAAAGTGCTTTGAGCATCTGATGCAGATGGAAAAGTGCTATATAAATGCAGTCCATTTAACTTTTGAAATATACACTAGAAAAACACTTAGTCTTATGACTATGATTTGTGTATTTTAATTGCATAAACAAACTAATATACGTAATATGAGGTATATCTGTTAGATAAATTGATTTGTATGAATTTGAAATAAATTGTATTCATTTATTTATTACAAAAACATAAACCTGGTTATTATGTATTGAAAACCCAGTTTTATTTGTAATATTACATAAATCTCATTCTTATCCATTTCATTTATGTCTGACTAAGAAATATGCCTCATGTTTATTATTCTATGTTAAAACTGCATTTCAAGTGTATGACAATATGCACTAAAAACATCTTAATTTATATCGTAGGCATTTTCTGTGTGGCATGAAACATGACAATATGACTTGAAGCTTGCAAATTTGGTTTGAATCTTGACAGGATAAAAAAAAAAGATATTTAAAATGACAACATAGAGATAAATACAAATACATACAGATTATAACATGAGAATACAGAATGAAAGTTGAGTCTATGACCTGAAGTTTACTTAATATGCAGGGTTGAAATACATTAATTTCTAAGGACTCACAATGATGCTGCATTAAAAACACGAATGCATGAAATGACTTGAGAATACAGAATGAGACATGCAAATATGACATATTACATTATGTGCAAAAGATTTCATGTGATGTTATTTTAAATTCTATATACTCCTCTTTGATTCATTCTTAGACTTTTATTCTGTATTCACATGCTTCATCCAATATTATCAGACTTAATTTCCTGTTCTTGGTCTGTTTCTGTATTTCCATTGTGTTCCTTTTTGGTATGCTATTCTCCTACAACTTGATGAATATTAATAGGATGAAAAATGTTACCACTGAGATTTAAAACCCTATGATTTCATTAAAACAGAACAATGTTGTTCACTTCTGTCTCCACTCCTGTCAATGGCCTCAGGAACATTGTCTAAAAAAAAAATTGCAAATGAAATTGAAGCAATGCTCGTTTGCAGGCAGCATCACAATCCTCCATTCCATCTGTTGCACTGAGCGCGTCCCTGAAAAAAAATTCCAGTTTTCCATCTTGTGCTGCTGCTGTGGATGCCGCAGGTCAGACTGTGGCATGATTCAAGGGTGGCCTTAATTTATTATTCTATTAATCCCGCCAGGAAGTCAATAGTGCAAGACTTGAATCGAAAATCTTCCTTGTCTGTTTGTGTCTGGTCGATTCATAGCACCATTTTACGTCTCATTTTCCATTTTCCTTTTACTGTGTCGCTAACATCCGCTTCGATTACTTCACATTCCTGCATCTGTACCGCGTTGCTTCTTTCTGGGTCTTCCATCAGCCTGAGCTTGAAGCATCTCATACAGAGAATTATTCATTGGATATAAACCAAGGCGGTAATATTTTTAGTTTCCTGAGACTGAATTATTCACTGCATTCCTGCCTGCCTGGGCCAGCAGAACTAGTTACGAGGATTACCTAACAGTGGGAAAACCCTCACATATGATGAAAACCTGCTCGGCCAATAGTCTCGGAGCACAATGAAAGCAACAAAGTGCACACATTAGGCAGATTTTATTCATTTGACCTTTTTCACTTGCCCATTGTCCAATTTTAATACTTGCTGTGAAGAATTGTGTCCTTATAAAGCAATAAATTAATCGGTGACAGAAATTTCCTTTCACTGCAGCACTGGCTGCAGCCTTCTTTAAGATTGGAAAAGTATTTTAGGGAAGAAAGAGCATGATTGGTTTCCTGCCTGGATCCATTCCAAACAGAGAGTGCCATCATTATCCCTTTGACAACCATTCTTCACGGACGTATATCTCTTCCTTGGACATTCACTTCCTCAGAAAATGCTCACGACGTCTCTATGGTTCAACACTGACGACTGTCTACAGACTCTACAGATTTTCATCCCGCACTGTTCCCGATAGCTTCAGGGGGTCACACAGTGGAGAGACTATTTATCCACCAGCGACCCACTACCTAAAGTCGACTGTTGGTGAATTATTGCAAAAAGGTGGCTCGGGGGGAGATCTTTGTGACAAGTATTTCATCTGGATGGGAGGTTGCAAGGTGCAGTTGTTTCAGGCACTTGCTTTGTGCAGGATGGAAACTCTTTGGTAATAATTATACAAGCTTCAGAGCAGAATCAATTGTACAATCTGGCACTTACAATCATACTGTGTACAAAAGTGGCTAGTCAAGCAAAAGCGGATATAGTGTCATTCCTGCATTTACGAATTGCGCTAGAAAATATTTTATCAATATCAATTTTCTGACTGTATAAAGATACGCTAGCATTACGAAACCATCTCAAATGCCTATATATTTTATGCAATCTATTGCATAACCACATGCAGAAAAGAGGCCATTCTGCATGGTGGAACTTGGTGATTGGGTGTTTTAGAATTGCTCCACTGCTTTAAACACACAAACTTAACAATGGGGACTTGTTTGTGCTTTCAGCAATAAGTTATATAAGAAATGATCATGCACAGAATGCATATATTGTGAACACATTACATAACCAAGTGAGTCCGTGCTTATGTATTATTCCACGATGCTCCACTCACTGTTGTCACTGTTCTCGTCCTTGCTGCCGTCAATGGTTCCATCCGGCTGCATCTGCAGGTAGAAACCCTGCTGGCTGAACAGTCGTGTCACAATGCCTTTCAGCTGCGGCTCTGAAACCCACACACGCGCACACACCAACCACCGGCCAAGCCACAGCCCCAAACCCAAGAAGAACATGTCAGAATAACATTCTTCTGAAAACCAAATTAATCCATCTGCTAACATTATATCGCTAAACACAAAAATACCTCACAAAAAAATATAATTTAAGCAGAATGAGTCAAGTGTTAATAATAAAAGACAATTTTCAAGTACATTTTTTTGCCAGTAATTTACATTTTAACCGATGTATGCATGTGTGCTGCAAAAACACTGATTCAGTTCATGAAGTGTTTGTTGTTTTCAAATGTATTTATAAAGATATTTATCCACTTAAAAATAAAAAGGCAATAATTCTTTGAATGAGTCAAAAGATGCTGAACTTGCTGTAATGAGTAATTCTATGGTACCGAAATTATAATTGGAGCAAATTTATAATGGTCAGCTCAAATATGGTTAGATTTTGCTAGCATTGTAATGACATATGGTGATTCCATGACCATGGAATTGCCCTACTAAAATGTATTTCATATTAGCTGTTCCCTGTCAATGAAGAATACAATGGGCAGTTTGTAGAGACCCATTTCTTTGGGCATTTACAGTATTATACAAAAAGGCACACAATGAATTTAAGAAAAAAATGTATGTTTATCCCCCACCACCCCCATTCAATGAATGGCCCAAGCATTCTAATTACAGTAAAAATCAAATGGGAGATTTAGCTTTCTATCTCAATAAAGAAACTAATCAATTATAAATTTGGAAGCTTCACTTTTTGAATTCAAAATGCAACACAAAGATGTTAAATGTCTCTAAAGCCTTTGTACAGTGCTGTAACCCAAAAAGTGGGTTAAAAAGCTCTTTGACTCAAGTGCTTTTTTGACAATACAGCATCAGAAGAAACTGAACCTTCTAATATTTTTATTTATTTATTTGTTGTATTATTGTATGTCATTCAAAATCAATGATGTTCATCTTTTATTTATATTATTAAGCCTTTCAAAATGACATCACACAGTAAGGCACACTGGCATGAATTCTTGATTTGGTATGATGCTCCTGTATATGAATAAGGAGTGTTTAAATCTCTGCCTGGGTGGTTGCCATCCAGAACCTAAGGTGATTCTGTGGTGTTGTGGATGTAGCAAAGCGTGGTACCAGCACATGGTCCCAGAATTGACTTGACTTGTTTAAATGAAAGTGAGCTATCCTCGGTCATTTTTGTCTTGTTCCTTGACCTAATAGAAAGTTACCCAGAGTTTGTCACTGTAATAACCTTGACCTGACCTTTAACTCTGAGTCTGTGACATCTGGTGTCTGGCCAGGGTGCCGCTGTAGTGTTCAACACTCCAGGAGAGCAAGTGGACAGACAGATTACTTCAAGACAAAGAAAACCTCTTGGCAGTAACTGAGATAAAGGTGATAAAATAATTTTTTTTTTTTCTCAATGGCAAACATACAGTGTTACTGATCTTTGTTTAGTCCAGCAGATATTGTGGCAACATTCAGACATGGTTGACCCTTTAAGACCATGAGGTTGTTTTAGTCATTTCCACCAAAAGAACCTTGGGTATCAAGGTTAAAGGCTTATTACTCAACATGTAATAAAATAATGATTTTCTGTGGCAGAAAACCTGTTAAAATCTCAGGAAAATCAGTTGGCAACAAGTTCAAAACTATGTTTGAAAAATTACAATAAAAACGCAAGTTATAACTTTGCAAGAGGGTTATTTCAAGAACCCAACAAGCTGGTCCCTTGGAATAACATTTTTGATGTCACTATTTAAGCTTGAATGATAATTGCTGAGCAAACTGGAAGAAAATAAAAACATGTGGCATGCCCATTTTGTGCCAAAACAAATGTTTACATGCACAAGTGCAAATTAACACCATTATTTGCACATTGCAACAAAGTTCTTTGTCTTCATCTTTGCTTCCACTTCTACACAGATGTTTGTCCCTCAAACAGACCTGTCCTTGTATGCATATTTTAGATGTGGGAAACTGTGCCTGTTGCCATGGCAAAACAAAATCCAACTGGAACCCTGGCCCTTCAATCTGATAGTTTATTACTAAAGGACAGTGAAGGACTTTAAAATGTAAAGCCCTCCAAGAAGTGCCATCTTCAAGACTGGAGGAAACTATATTTTAAGTTGCTAAAAGAAACGGGCCACTCAGATTTGAAGGGTTTAAAACACTTTAATTTTCCAAAGCCTAGGAATACCAAACCCTGTTAAATGTAATGAGTGACCTGAATAGCCAAATCATCATTGAGTCCAACCTCTCCAGGTCTGTTAATACTACAACTCTTAATTTTAAAAAGCTATAATTTTTTTATCTCATCAAATTACAGTGGCCATATAATGAGGAAAAACTGTTTCGAGTATGGTTAATTTTGATGCATTGGATCAAAAGATAAATCAAATTTGCTTTGCTTTTATAATATGTGATATGTAGATTTGTCTGCCACCTGTCGAACACTACCACCTGCTGGACAGGTCTGAGCTTGCTCAAAGGAATAATCTCATACAATATATCAGTCTGCCACTTGCAGGACTTCTCCGGACTTACTGCAGGAAATAATCTGATCATCATAAGCATGATGGGAATATGTAAAGAGTAGGTATGGTTGAAGTCATGTGTACCTTGAAATATGGTTTTCTTAGTGCATTTCCTTTCCAAAACCCAAATATGGAGGCCACTGTGGCCACCGATGTTTGTTGCCCATGCTTTTGTTATTTTTGCAGAAGAAAATTCTTGATGCCATTCCTTTTCATTTTAAGTCCATGAAAAAAGAACGAATGAGAGCTCAAATGTCCACCAAGATCATGAAAAAAGTTAGAGTCCTTGCAGGCTGTTGCAGCTCAATCTGTTTCCAAAATATTTCAATTTGCTGTCAGTAATGAAGTCACTTGTGTTTTTCCCAGTTCTTTAGCATCCACAGTAATAATTAGCAGTGTACAAGCACTAGTGTGTGCAGCAGTGATCTTAAAGGGTTCATTTCATATATTTTCACCAAGTTTCTCAAACTCAGATGCTACATTTGCACAAAACGTTTCTAAAAAGAAAGCGCTGAAAAAGTGACCTGTTATTGTGCCTGTTGCTTTAAATGCAAAGGGACTGTACTATGCCATGCCCCTTTTGCCTTTCGCAAGGAGGCTTCCCAATACCTCGGAATTAAAGGCTGTGTGGGCGTATCACAGAGCGCGCTGACATTTCACAGATCACGCACGAGTCCATATATGGACTTCTGCAACATATGTCACAAAAGTCTAAAACAAATTATTTCAGTCCTGAATCTTGCTTATAGCCGAGCAGGTGTAGAACCATGGGACTTTGGAGATGGTTGACTTGAAATCCCTACCATAGCCATCTGTAAGAGGTAGATAAAAACCAACTCTGTAAACAGCTGACCCCCTTTAATTAGGAAGTTTGAGTGTTTGGAATCTTTTAATGATCCCAAAAATCTCATACTGGCAATCAGTCTCCAACTCACCTACCTATGGTGTGGACCATCAGTTTCTGGAACGGGCCATCCATCATCCATTACTGCGCATGTGTGCATGTATGTGTGTGTACAGTGGGGTAAAAAAAAGTATTTAGTCAGTCCCTGATTGTGCAAGTTCCCCTACTTAGAAAGATGAGAGTGGTCTGTATTTTTTTTTAATCCTAAAATGTGATTTCCTGGATTTTTTTTTTTCCCCTCATTTTGTCTCTCATAGTTGAAGTGTGCCTACAGACCTCTCTCATCTTTCTAAGTAGGAGAACTTGCACAATCAGGGACTGACTAAATACTTTTTTTTACCCCACTGTATGTGTGTGAAAGCACACAGGATGACTGTCATAATTCCATAAATTCAGGTCTTCATAAACTGCTAAAGGCTTATTATTTGCAGTGTGCATGTGCACCTGGCATGTATTAAGACACCTGCAGAAACACACACACATACGGCACAACAACAGATTTACAGCCTGTGTTTGCACATGACACATGCCTGTCAGTGGCAGCAAACAGAACATGATCTCGTCTGTGTGCAGCATGACGGCTGGACGAGCCGTGAGAACATCAGCATACGTACGGTATATACTTCAATACAGAACAAAAAACACTGAGGTACACTGACAGATGATGTCATGACCATGGAGGGGGAGACACACCAAGTGGAATCTCAGTTACATTTACACAAGAGTACTCAACACATGACATAGGTGCGAGAACTGAGACTGACTAAACATGAAGAGAGCCAAAAACATAGAGGAAGAAAGAGGGGGGGAACTGTTTAAACTTTAAACAAAGCCAAACAGAAAGATGAACGGAAAAAATAATAAACCAATCAATCAACAAAGGCTTCGGCCATCAGACAGATGCTGAAGGCCAGAGTCCCTCCTGTCCTCCCCCTCCCCCCTCCCTCCATCCCTGGCCGAGTGGGGTTCGACATGGGCTCGAGATGGGGTGAAGACGAGAAGAAACACAGCACACACGGATGGAGGCTGAGCTACTGACCTAGCCTGCAGCCCTTATGGGACACCTGTGGAGGTTTGGAGGGTGCATCTTACGAAGGGGTTGAGGATAGAAGGAAAACAAGAAGCTTTTAACTGGCAGAATTCATATTTCACCTGTTTATATGCAATATATGGTAAGGCAACAGTGAAATGTATAAGAAGGAACATATAGCATTAGCGTGTTGGCCGTTCTATCCGATAGTCTGCAGTACTGTGCAAAAGTCTTAGGCACCCAACAGTACTTCTCTGGAATTGGAGCTTTTTGGCATGGTTCAGGGGAAGTGATAGCCTTCATAAATTTGTCAGTAAATGAGCAAACGTGTAATTTCCAAATGCTGATTTTTAATAAGAATTTTATATATATGTAATTTTTAACTGCTGCATCACCAGTTATACAGCTTCATGATGGCCTGTCACAGAGAATGATATTATTCAAAAGAAGATATGAAATCTCAGCTACAATTTTCCAGAAGGCACATGGGAGATGAAAGCCTTGACTTGATCTGTTCTGTAGTATGAAAATCCTGTTTGCTGCACTGCAACACAAAGTCATGAGTGGCGTCTTGGTGGCTTCCCTCACTAGTCTCCTCGCAGAGTTGCTCAGTTTTTAGGAACTGCCTCCTCTATACAGATTTGCTATACACGACCATACTGAGTGTATTTCTTAAAGATTGATGTACACGAAGCCCAAGACATATTCAGTGACTTGGAAATGTTCATGAATCTATTATTTTGACTTTATCAATTTTATTTTATTTCTGTCATGTTGTAGAGGCAACTTTCCACAGTGAGTTTAAAGGACATTATTTTAGAAATTTTAATATTAAGAACCCTGAATTGTTATATATTATATATATATATATATATATATATATATATATATATATATTTATTTATTTATTTATTTATTTATTTTTTTTTTAGAAACTTCAAACCAACAGCTCAAGGTTTACATACTTTTGAGCACACACACACACACACACACACACACACACACACACACACACACACACACACACACACACACACACACACACACACACACACACACACACCACACACACACACACACAGTGCATCCCCAAAGTATTCACAGTTGTTCCAAATTTTGTTATGTTACAGCCTTTTTCCAAAATGGATGAAATTCATTTTTTTGTTCTCAAAATTCTACACATAATGAAGATGTAAAAAACATTTTTGGAGATTTTTGCAAATTTATTAAAAATAAAACAAACAAAGAACTAAGAAATCACATGTACATACAGTTGTGCTCAAAAGTTTACATACCCTGGCAGAATTTTTGTTTGTTTGGGGTTTTTTGGCTATTTTTCAGAAAATATGAATGAAAACACAAATACATTTTTCACTCATGGTGAGTAGTTGGGTAAAGCCATTTATTGTCAAACAACTGTGTTTCCTCTTTTTAAATCAGAATGGCAACAGAAACTACCCAAATAACCCTGATCAAAAGTTTACACAGGCCTGTTCTTAATATTGTGTGTTGCACCCTTTAACATCACTGACAGCTCTGAGTCTTTTGCAGTAGTTGTGGACAAGGCTCTCTGATGGTAAAACTGCCCCTGAATATATCTTGGACAAAGAATGAAATCGTTGGTGTGAATGCCAGGTATCATGTTGGGCAGAAACCAGGCACCATCCCTACAGTGAAGCATGGTGGTAGCAGCATCATGCTCTGGGGATGTTTTTCAGTGGCAGGAACTGAGAAACTACTCAGGATTGAGGGAAAGATGAATGCAGCAACGTACAGAGTCATCCTGGATGAAAACCTGCTCCAGAGCGCTCTTGACCTCAGACTGATGCTATGATTCATCTTTCAGCAGGACAATGACTCTAAGCACACAGCCAAGATATCAAAGGAGTGGCTTCAGGACAACTCTGTGAATGTCCTTGAGTGGTCCAGTCAGAGCCCAGACCTGAATTTGACTGAACATCTCTGGAGAGATCTGAAAATGGTTGTGCACTGACACTCCCCATCCAACCTGATGGAGCTTGAGAGGTGCTATAAAGAGGAATGGGCAAAACTGCCCAAAGATAGGTACATCAACAAAGTACTGAACAAAAGGTGTGAATACTTATGTACATGAGATTTCATAGTTTTTTTTTATTTCTACCTGTTGTCCATTTGGCTGTTCCCGTTTTTTTTTTTTTTGCGGGGGGGGGGATACAGCCATATCCGCAATGGTACTTGGCAGAAATTTTATGCTGGATGCCCTTCCTGGCGCAACTCCAGATTTACATGGAGAAACACACACAGCCACTGGTGCGCCAAAGAGATCTCCCATCCAAGTACTAACCAGATCCTGCACTGTTTAGCTTCTGAGATCTGACAGGATCAGGCTTACACAGATTAGACTGGGTGCAATTTTTTATTTTTAGTAAATTTGCAAAAATAAATAAAAGTTTTCATGTTGTCATTGTTGTGTGGGCCGCTGAAGAGGAGGTACTGCTGGCCCACCACCACCAGAGGGCGCCCTGCCTGGAGTGCGGGCTCCAGGCACCAGAGGGCGCTGCCACCTTATGGGAGCAGCCTGGGTGACAGCTGTCACCATCACTGGACACAGCTGTTCCACTCAGCACGGAGGTATATCAGTAGGACGGCGTCTCCACCTCAGTGCCGAGATATCGCCTTAAGATAAAGGTAACATTCTCTGCTGTACTTCGTACATTATTATATTGTCTTTCTTGTTGAGCATTGCAGGACAGCTGTTTACAAGAAGCCGTAGCTTCAGATAAGTACTCACCTTCCTGCAGCATTGTGACGTGAGGTGGAGGCGACTTCTCCCCTCCTCTGCGTTACTGGGTGCAGCCGCACCCACACCTGTGTGTCTACTGTTTTCTTGCCAGCAGTACCGGATCCGACGAGCGGAGGCAGTGGCCACCTGGGAATTCGGGACTTGGCGGTTCCAGTACTTCCAGGGTTCGGTGGCAGAGGAAACCCGGGTGGTTCCGGTTCGACTTGGACGGACGTCTCCTACCTTCGAGCCTGCCCACACGACACCAGTGGAATTCGGCTTACCCCCACATTGTCAATTGTTGTATTAGTTGTGCACGTTTCACAACAGTAAAACCTTGTTAGTCACCTTCTCCATTGTCCGTTCATTTGCGCCCCCTGTTGTGGGTCCGTGTTCCTACACTTTCACAACAGGATATCTCGGCCAGCGTCATGGATCCCGAGGGGCGTCAACCGGCTGTTGAACGGCCAATGGAAGAACAGGGCGCGTCGGCGTCTTCGGGAGGGGTAATCGGTGAGTTGCAGCGGATCCTCACCGCTTTCACCACTCGGATCGATTTAATGACCGAGCAGCACGTTCTCCTAAACCGCAGGGTGGAGGCTCTCGTCGCACAAGTGGAAGTGCGCCCTCCGGGCGCCGCTGCGGCTCTCCCTCCCGAGGACCCTGCGCGTGATAGTGACGTCCCACTGGTCGTTCAACGGTCCCTTCCTCCGTCCCCAGAAGCTTACATAAGCCCTCCAGAACCGTACGGAGGCTGTGTGGAGACGTGCGCGGATTTTCTGATGCAGTGTTCGCTCGTCTTCGCACAGCGTCCCGTGATGTACGCGACTGATGCTAGCAAAGTAGCTTATGTGATAAACCTGCTTCGCGGGGAGGCACGCGCTTGGGCTACAGCGCTCTGGGAGCAGAACTCACGGCTCCTTCATACGTACGATGGGTTTGTGCGGGAGCTCAGAACAGTGTTCGACCACCCCAATAGAGGAGAGACCGCTTCAACCGCGCTACTGTCAATGAGACGGGCGTCGGAGCGCAGCTGCCTATGCAGTCGCCTTCCGCATCGCGGCGGCGAGATCCGGCTGGAATAGCACTGCCCTCCGTGCCGCCTTTGTAAACGGACTGTCACTGGTCCTAAAAGAGCATCTGGTGGCGAAGGACGAACCGCGGGACTTAGATGGGCTCATCGATCTGGTCATACGACTCGACAACCGGTTAGAAGAACGCCGTCGGGAACGAGGCGAAGGGCGTGGCCAGGCACGCGTCGTCCCTCTCCCTTCCGGTTCCGACCGAGCTCCGCCCTCCCCACGCTCCTCTGTTCCTGCGCTCCATGCGCCTACGGCTCCCCCTGCTGACGAAGCTATGGACACGAGCAGGGCAACATTTAGGGCACCTGGAGCACAAAGGAGGCGGGCCTATGGAGCTTGTTTCGTTTGTGGCTCGAGTGAGCATCTTGCAAACGACTGCCCCGAGCGGTTAAACTACCAACGCCCGCCCCTAGAGACTGGGCCAGGGGTGGGCCAAAACATTCACGTGGGACACACCCACATTGCCACACGACTCCCAGTCACAATCCTGTATGAGGATTCAACCCTGAAGGCCCCAGCACTGGTGGACACGGGCTCTGAAGCGAATCTGCTAGACAGCAGATGGGCCAGGGAGATAGGGCTCCCTCTGGTGGCTCTTACCTCGCCTGTACAGGTTCGGGCACTAGATGGCTCCCTACTCCCACCGATCACACATAAGACACCTCCAGTAACTCTGATGGTGTCAGGTAACCACCGGGAGGTGATCGAGTTCTTTGTGACTCAGGCCACCTCCCGTGTGGTTCTGGGTTTTCCCTGGATGCTAAAGCACAATCCCCGGATCGATTGGCCGTCCGGGGTAGTGGTACAGTGGAGCGAGACCTGCCATCGGGAGTGTCTAGGTTCCTCGGTTCCTCCCGGCTCCCACGCTAAGGAGGAGGTCCGAGTCCCGCCCAATCTGAAGGCGGTGCCGGCGGAGTACCATGACCTCGCTGACGTGTTCAGCAAGGATCTGGCTCTCACGCTTCCTCCCCACCGCCCGTATGATTGTGCCATTGATTTGGTTCCAGGCAGTGAGTTCCCGTCCAGTAGGCTGTACAACCTCTCACGGCCGGAACGCGAATCAATGGAGACCTACATCCGGGACTCATTAGCTGCCGGGTTGATCCGGAATTCCACCTCTCCGATGGGTGCGGGTTTCTTTTTTGTGGGTAAAAAAGATGGCGGGCTTCGTCCATGCATTGATTACAGGGGGTTGAACGAAATCACGGTTCGCAACCGATACCCGTTGCCCTTGTTGGATTCAGTGTTCACCCCCTTGCATGGAGCCAAAATCTTCACCAAGCTTGATCTTAGGAATGCGTATCATTTGGTTCGGATCCGGAAGGGAGACGAATGGAAGACGGCATTTAACACCCCGTTAGGTCATTTCGAGTACCTGGTCATGCCGTTCGGTCTCACTAATGCTCCCGCGACTTTCCAAGCATTGGTAAACGATGTCTTGCGGGACTTCCTGCACCGGTTCGTCTTCGTGTATCTAGACGATATACTCATCTTTTCCCCGGATCCTGAGACTCATGTCCGGCATGTCCGTCAGGTCCTACAGCGGTTGTTGGAGAACCGCCTGTTTGTGAAGGGCGAGAAGTGTGAGTTCCACCGCACTTCTTTGTCCTTCTTGGGGTTTATCATCTCCTCTAACTCCGTCGCCCCTGATCCGGCCAAGGTTGCGGCGGTGAGAGATTGGCCCCAACCCACAAGCCGTAGGAAGCTGCAACAGTTCCTCGGCTTTGCTAATTCTACAGGAGGTCATTAAGGGCTACAGTCAGGTAGTTAGCCCCCTGACAGCCCTGACCTCACCAAAAATCCCCTTCACCTGGTCGGATCGGTGCGAAGCCGCGTTCAAGGAGTTGAAACGGCGCTTTTCGTCTGCACCAGTTCTGGTGCAGCCCGATCCTAGCCGCCAGTTAGTGGTTGAAGTGGATGCCTCGGACTCAGGGATAGGAGCGGTGCTCTCCCAGAGCGGGAAGGACCGATAAGGTCCTTCACCCGTGTGCCTATTTTTCCCGCAGGTTGACCCCCGCTGAACGGAACTATGACGTCGGCAATCGGGAACTCCTTGCGGTGAAAGAGGCCCTCGAAGAGTGGAGACATCTGTTGGAGGGAACAGCCGTGCCATTCACGGTTTTCACTGACCATCGGAACCTGGAGTACATCAGGACCGCCAAGCGGCTGAACCCCAGGCAAGCCCGCTGGTCACTGTTCTTTGGCCGTTTTGACTTCCGGATTACCTACCGTCCCGGGACCAAGAATCAAAGATCGGATGCATTGTCCCGGGTACACGAAGACGAAGTCAAAACGGAACCGTCGGATCCCCCGGATCCCATCATCCCGGAGTCCGCTATCGTGGCCGCCCTCACCTGGGACGTTGGAGAAGACCGTCCGGGAGGCCCTGACCCGTGACCCGGACCCCGGAACCGGACCAAAGAACAGACTCTACGTCCCACCGGAAGCCAGAGCTGCAGTACTGGACTTCTGTCACGGTTCTAAGCTCTCCTGTCACCCTGGGGTGCAAAGGACCGTGGCAGTCGTCCGGCAGCGCTTCTGGTGGGCGTCCTTGGAGGCCGATGTCCGGGACTACGTCCAGGCCTGTACCACCTGCGCCAGGGGCAAGGCCAACCACCAAAAGACCTCAGGGTTGCTACAGCCGCTGCCCGTCCCACATCGCCCCTGGTCCCACATCGGCCTGGACTTTGTCACGGGCCTCCCCCCCGTCCCAGGGAAACACCGTCGTCTTCACGGTAGTGGACCGTTTCTCCAAGGCGGCTCACTTCGTGGCCCTCCCGAAGCTACCAACGGCCCAGGAGACTGCGGACCTCTTGGTCCACCACGTCGTCCGTCTGCATGGGATACCATCAGACATCGTCTCCGATCGCGGTCCCCAGTTCACCTCGCACGTCTGGAGGAGCTTCTGCCGGGAACTGGGGGCCACGGTCAGCCTCTCGTCCGGGTACCCACCCCCAGACCAACGGGCAGGCAGAGCGGGCCAATCAGGAACTGGAGCAGACACTACGCTGTGTGACAGCCGCGCACCCGACGGCCTGGAGTACCCACCTGGCCTGGATCGAGTACGCCCACAACAGTCAAGTGTCGTCAGCCACCGGCCCTCTCCCCTTTTGAGGTGTGCTTGGGGTATCAGCCCCCCTGTTTCCGGTGGTTGAGGGAGAGGTCGGTGTGCCCTCGGTCCAGGCCCACCTACGGAAGTGCCGTCGGGTGTGGCGTGCCGCCCCGCTCTGCTTTATTGAAGGCCCGGACGAGGGCGAAGAAACATGCAGACCGGCGGCGGGCCCCGGCCCCCAAGTATCGTCCTGGGCAGGAGGTATGGTTGTCCACCAAGGACATTCCTCTGCAGGTGGACTCCCCAAAACTCCAGGAACGATACATCGGACCTTTCAAAATCCTCAAAGTCATCAACCCCGCCGCAGTGAGGCTCCAGCTTCCGGCCTCGCTGCGGATCCATCCAGTATTTCATGTTTCCCGGATAAACCCCATCACACCTCACCCCTCTGCACCCCGGGTCCGGCACCACCTCCTGCCCGGATCATCGACGGGGAACCGGCTTGGACTGTGCGCCGGCTCCTCGACGTCCGTCGGATGGGCCGGGGTTTTCAGTACCTGGTGGACTGGGAGGGGTACGGTCCCGAGGAGCGCTCCTGGGTGAAGAAGGGCTTCATCCTGGACCCGGCCCTCCTGGCCGACTTCTATCGTCGCCATCCGGACAAGCCCGGTCGTGCGCCAGGAGGCGCCCGTTGAGGGGGGGGTCCTGTTGTGTGGGCCGCTGAAGAGGAGGTACTGCTGGCCCACCACCACCAGAGGGCGCCCTGCCTGGAGTGCGGGCTCCAGGCACCAGAGGGCGCTGCCACCTTATGGGAGCAGCCTGGGTGACAGCTGTCACCCATCACTGGACACAGCTGTTCCACTCAGCACGGAGGTATATCAGTAGGACGGCGTCTCCACCTCCGTGCCGAGATATCGCCTTAAGATAAAGGTAACATTCTCTGCTGTACTTCGTACATTATTATATTGTCTTCTTGTTGAGCATTGCAGGACAGCTGTTTACAAGAAGCCGTAGCTTCAGATAAGTACTCACCTTCCTGCAGCATTGTGACGTGAGGTGGAGGCGACTTCTCCCCCTCCACTGTGTTACTGGGTGCAGCCGCACCCACACCTGTGTGTCTACTGTTTTCTTGCCAGCAGTACCGGATCCGACGAGCGGAGGCAGTGGCCACCTGGGAATTCGGGACTTGGCGGTTCCAGTACTTCCAGGGTCGGTGGCAGAGGAAACCCGGGTGGTTCCGGTTCGACTTGGACGGACGTCTCCTACCTTCGAGCCTGCCCACACGACACCAGTGGAATTCGGCTTACCCCCACATTGTCAATTGTTGTATTAGTTGTGCACGTTTCACAACAGTAAAACCTTGTTAGTCACCTTCTCCATTGTCCGTTCATTTGCGCCCCCTGTTGTGGGTCCGTGTTCCTACACTTTCACAACAGTCATTACGGGGTTCTGTCAGTAGAATTTTTAGAAAAAAAAATGTACTCCATTTTGGAATAAGGCTGTAACATAAGAAAAAGTGGAAAAAGTGGAGCAAAGTGAATACTGTCCGGATGTACTGTATGTGTTTTTATATATATATATATATATATATATATATATATATATATATAAGCTGTTATGATTAATCAATAAATCGGTTGTTAATCGACTATTAAATTAATCAGTGACTATTTTGATAATCAGCTATCTTTCTGAGTAATTTTTTTTAACATATCCAAATTATCTGATTTCTGCTTCTTAAATTTGACTATTTTCTCATTAACTTAATATCTTTTGGACTGCGAACAACATTAAAGACATCATGGGCTCTGCAAACATTGATCAACACTTTTAGACATTTTATGGACTTAACTAATGAATTAATAAAGAAAATAAGAAATTATGAAAAGAATTGGCAGTTGCATTCCTCATATGAAGACTTAATAC
This sequence comes from Thalassophryne amazonica, assembly GCF_902500255.1. Taxonomy (NCBI): domain Eukaryota; kingdom Metazoa; phylum Chordata; class Actinopteri; order Batrachoidiformes; family Batrachoididae; genus Thalassophryne; species Thalassophryne amazonica. Next base: position 69,036,557 of record NC_047114.1, read on the forward strand.
TTTCATAAATTTGATTTTTTTTTTTCATATTTGCAGTATATTTGTGACTTTGTTTAATTATTCCTATTATTTTTTCTTTGTGCCATTTAAAATTAAAAAGTTGTCTATGTGTGATTCTGACGTTGTATCTATTCAACATGTTTTTGCATCTTCTTTTTTTCTTCTTATTTAATAGCTCATATATCCTCCCTAGAACAGTTTGTCTGTCTGAGCTGCGATCCAAGTGTCGCTTCTTCTTTTTTCTGTCTGTCCGTCTGTCTGCGCGTCTCCTCCCTTAAACTGATGTCACCGTGTCTGTCGCGTCGCCCCCTCCGTCTGTCTGCCAGCGGACCTGTCTGGCTGCTGTTCCTCGCATAATTGGGGGGTGACTTATAGACCGGATGGTAAAACGCACGGCGGGATGCAGCACGCGCGCAGCCTGTCAGTCAGAGAAAAGCTCTTCATTCCGCCGCTGCAGCATAAAACCATTAAAACGTTTAATCTGGAAAAAAAAAAGAGCCTCGTGGTGCACTGCAGAGCAACTAATCTCTCCTCTGTGCACCAATCTACATTAATATTGAATCAGGTAATTTAAAGACCCCCCACCACCACCACCACCACCCTTCTTTAAAGTCTGGAGGAGGAGGGGGGGAATTTAGTGCAACAACAAAGTCTGGAATGGAGCAAAAGCTGTGCCAGTTTTGGCTGTTTCAATATATTGGGGGGGGGGGGGGGGGGGGAATCGGATGTCTCACGTCATAACGTACAGACATTTTCGGGTTGGGGGGAGGTTGCTGTGACAGACAAGAGGAGAGCTCGCGCTTGGAACAGGTGGATTTTTTGCATCGCGGTGAAAACGGTTCAGACTGCAGCAGCACCGACCGGAGCTCCAAAAACGGGCGGGGAGCGGAGAGGAGAGAGGGGGATGCTGGGGCGAGCGCTTCCACGCGTGCACATCTCAAAATGCATTTTTTTAAAAATGACATTATTTATTTTAATAATCTTATCTTACTGACCTGGTCGCCGCCGAACGGGTCTTTTCTTGCCGCTGCAGAAGCGCACTTTGCTGAAGACCCCCAGGAAATGCCGCTCGCACAGAGAGCGCGGGTCTTTGCTCGGGCTGGGGCGACGCTTGGAGGTAGAGACCCGGTCACTGTTCGACTCCCTCGCCTGTCGCTTCTGACGGATCAGGGAGCTGGCGATCGCGGCCATCTCCCCGAACCGAGTTGACAATAATAATAACAATAATAATAATAATAGATATAATATAAAAACCCAGAGTCCACTTCAGGCTAGAGGTCGGATCTTTGGCGCAGCTTCTTGGCGCGCAAATTAGAATAAAATAAATAAATAAAAAATAATAATATAAAAAAGAAGAAGAATGGGGCTGCGATTCTGTTTCAGCCGAATGTCATCCTGATTATCCCGTTTTGGAGAATCCTCTGAGCGCCGAGCATCACTGCGCTTTCAGGCAGCAGCATCCTCTGGAGGAGAGAAGGACGAGATGCTTCAGCTGCTGCGCGTCTTTGCGCTCGGAGCTGCGGATGATCCCCGACAAACCTTAAAGCACACACGCCCCCCTTCCCCACCCACCCCCTCAAAGGAACAAAAAAATATCACGGGTGAAAAAAAAAACATGCAACAGTGCTGGTGAGTTGATGACTGGAGAGAGAGAGAGAGAGAGAGGGAGAGAGAGAGAGAGATAGAGAGAGAGAGAGAGAGAGAGAGAGAGAGAGAGAGAGAGAGAGACAGAAATATAGAGAGGAGGATATAGATAAAGAGAGAGAGGAGAGGGGGTGGGGAGGGGTAGAGCATATCAGGTATTCCAGTGCGCGGCACCGCGTCTGACTGAGCACAGACTTCCTTTCCTTTGCATCAACCGAAATCCAGCGCGATCCAACGCGCGCTCTCACACGCGCTACTCACTTTTTTTCAGTGCGCGTGCACACGTCGTCCGCTCGCCTCTGCGTCCGTGAGACCGAACGCATCGGGTAAATGCATATACGCGAGCTGCGCGCATGTGCCGCAGAGATGCAATTTTAAGATGGGGGAGAGGGGGAGCAGGAGAGATTGGGTGCACACAAAACGATAAAGTAGCCAATAAGATCTGTGTGTGTGTGTGTGTGTGTGTATGTATGTGAGTGAGTGAGTGAGTGTGTGTGAGAGTGAGAGTGAGAGAGAGAGAGAGAGAGAGAACACTTTATCGATCATCCCCAAGATATGAGAGGAAAATAGCTGCAAAGAATTCAAATAGAGAAATCTTGCTCCTGTACTGGGAATAGTTTCATAAACTACATAAAAGACACCTGCCACGCCTGTGACTTCTTCATGAAGACTTAATCCATAAAATAGGGAAGAACAGAGGCACTGTACCGCTTGCAGCTGCAGCATCATTAGAGGACTGTTTAATTGATAACACCGTTACCAATCAAGGCTTTGAGTACTGGGCACACACTTGAGATTGCTTCGATTGAGGAAAGATGTGAATGGGTAAAACTCAGATCAAACAAACTACTGTGTAGCTACATCTGTGGTACAAGAACATCTGAACACAGGTACAACCAAAAATGTTGCAAACCACTCTCAACTCAATTCAGGATTTCCATTTCCATAATAAATATATGTAGCCCTAACTCAAATAAAGCACATCCATGCAAGATAATTTAATTTAGTTGGCACTACACATATTTATTAGATGGAACTCCTGCCCATAATTGAATTGAGTTCATCCAATGAGTCATTTGTTTAAGTGAAAAACAAAAAAGACTGACTCATTGGATTGGATTCTATGTAATAAAAATATGTAGTTCCAATTAAATTAAATTATCTTACACGGCTGTGCTTTATTTGAGTTGGGGGCTACATATATTTATTAGATTGAAATCCTGCACATAATTGAATTGAGTTCATTCAAAGACCCATTTTTGAGAGTCGCCAAGGCACATGCTTTCAACTAGAGCACCACGCTCATAGAGCACAAACCACCACCAACACTAGTTTCCAGAGTGACATGTATGGCTGCCTGCTAGTTCCAGTTACATGGCTACATGGCTCATTCTGGAGGACAGAGCACTTCCTACACTCACCAACTAAAACTCAAGCAACGAATGGAGCCAGAGTTGATTCAGTTTCTGCAAAATGAGGTGCAAAGCAGAGAACGGTGCTTCAGCTTACCAGACCAGCCACAGGTCGACGGACCCCAGCCCGCATGTGGGTAAGCCATCCTACACCTGAGATAAACCCAGAAAGTGGAGCGGCTCATCCACGACCACTTTTGCACACAGCCAGCGCTGTGCCCCGTGCGCTGTGTGTATTGTGACAGTGAACTGTCCCAAACCTACAGTAAGCACATGCAAGGATAAACTGTGGAAACTTGGCTGGTGTTACGTCTGCTTTGGTCCAAAACACATAGCAAAATACTGCAGAGTGAAGGTTTTGTACACCTTATGCAACCGTTAACACCATTTGTCAGTTTGTGAGCAATCTGAAGCAAAGCCAAATATAGACACTACCAATAATAGTAGAAATACAGATGCTGGTTTGTCTTCAGTGACAAGCCCTGTAAAGGTTAAGACAAATACTCAGAACACAGTACTGCTTCAGACAGTGAAGACATGGACTGTAGGGCCAAAAGGGAGAAAGATAAGTCGTCTGTTAGATGGGGCAGCCAGTGTGGTTTCATTCACAGAAGCGCTGTCGGAGCCTTAGGACTGCCAGTTGTAAGGCAAGAGACTCTAAACCTCCATGTTTTTGCTTCCACCACTCCCGTAATAGAGAAATGCAATGTTGTGAGAGCTGAGCTTGAGAATATGTGGAACACTAAACAAAGACTTGAGATAGAAGCTGTAGAGACTCCTCAGGTGCATACTGCTGTGACTAAAGTCCCAAGCGAGCCCATTCAAGCAGATATCAAGAAAAGAGGGTTGCACCTTGCAGACATTCCACTAGAGGGTGCTAATGACCAGGAGTTGCAGTGTTACTAGGCGCAGAGCAGTTACTGGAAAAGTCCAAAGGGTCACAAATTCACCAGTGGCAATTGAAAGCATTTTTGATGGGTTTTACAAGGACCAGTGTCTACCTCCAGCGTTACACTAACCACTTGCATGCACATTAGTTTGACTGAAGACACCCAGATCTCTAAGCAGTTACATGCATTCTGGGAGGTAGAGTCCCTGGGCACAGTAAACAAGCGGGCAGTGAGCCCAGAGGACTCAGACTACAATGTTTGAAAATGGACGCTACCAAGTTGAGTTACCATGGTGATGCAACAAAGACCAGCTTTCAGACAATTTCAGGGTAGCAAAGAGATGCTTTGAGAACCTTATGAGAAAACTGAACACTACACAATCTTTTTTGCCAGGTACAACAACATAATACAGGACTACCTGCAGCAAGGGATCTGTGAGGAGGTTTTAGAGGGCAAAACAGTGGCAGGGAACAAAGAGACTGTAAAATATTACATGCCACATCACACTGTTGTAAGAGAGGACAAGGCCACAACTAAATTCAGAGTGGTATTTGATACATCCTCACATGATGAAGACAGCCCATCCCTCAATGAGTGTTTGCACACCTAAACCCAAACCTAGATGTGCTCAGTAAGTTCAGATTGCATGATTGCCTTTACTGCTGACTAAGGCTGTTCTTCAGATTTCCCTTGCAGAAAGGGGCAAAGACACTGTTAGGTTCCCATGGGTGCATGGACCTCTAGTTAAGGACTACAAAAATGAGGTACGTGTCTTGAGAATGAACAGAGTTGTTTTGGAGTGTCTCCCAACCCATTCCCGCTCGCTGCCACCATTAGAAAACATCTCAAACCGTTAGAAACAGAACCACCAAAGGAAGTACAGACTTTCAGATACTCTTTGTATGTAGATGACTATTTCGAGATTACCTTCTGTGCAGGAAACTCTACATGTGACAACAGCAGCAAAGGACATGCTCTCTTAGGCAGGCATGAACCTCTGCAAATGGGTTACCAACTCACCTGACCTGAAAGCCATGTGGAAAGAGACTGGAGTAGAGTTCACTGAAGATACCGAGTCCTGTGAAAATGTGTTCAAGGTGATAGGACTCATTTGGAGACTAGAGAGAGATGATTTTGTGTTTGATGAAAAGGGGCTAATGGACATTTTAAAGGACAAAGAGAACACATAGAGAAGTGTACTACAGACTCTCTCACTTTGCTGTCAGAGTGAAGTGCCTTTTCCAAGAAATGTGGGCGAGAGGGCTCAGATGGGATGAACCATTACCTACTGACTTGACTGAGAAATGGGAACAGTGGTGTACGGAGCTACCAATGCTCCACCTGGTGGCTATTCCCAGATGGTACCACATCAAGATTCACCAAGAGTCACACACACTGTAAAGTTGCATGTCTACTGTGATGCAAGTGAAAAGGCTTACAGTGCTGTGGCATATCTACAAGGACAAAACAAATAAGGAGAGACTGTTACTAGTTTTGTGGCCTCTAAGTCTCGAGTTGCACCACTAAATAAAATTACATTACCTCGCTTAGAGCTTATGCGTGCACTTATTGGAGCAAGATTAGGACACAGTCTTCTTAAACTACTGAACATGGAGAAGAACCAGCTCAACATGTGGACGGACTTGATGCGTACTTTTCACTGGAGCTGCAGCTCAGCCCAGCAGTGGAAGCCATTCATGGCCAACACAGTGACTGAAATAAAAGAGCTCACAAACCCGGAATCATGGTCCCACTGTGCTGGCAAAATGAACCCTGCTAACTTGCCCACACGAGGTCAGCACGTACAGAGCCTTACTGAAAGCCACCTGTAGTAGAGCAGACTCACTGCACTGTCGACAGCTGAAAAGGAACTGGACATCAATAATGACTATGTGGTGAATGAGGTAAACACTGAACTGAAATCTAAGTATCGCATGGTTGTACAACTCCCTAGCACCGAATAAACTGAACCTCGGTTAAACTTATGGTGCACTGACACGTGCATGACTTTGATTCACACACTTGCACGCATGTCGTCGTGATGATTCCACCCAGCTGGACGCTGTGCTTTGTTCCACTGCCTGCCACACGCTCTACGCTGGACGCTGCGCATATAAAATAATTATTTTGTAGTGGATTAATCATTTTCTCTGCAAGTTGTCTGTTGAAAACGGCTGTAATTGCTTTCTGAATCACAGAGGACTGCTCCAGCAGTGCAGTTCGTGCATGCGCGTGCAATGAATGAGCTGGAGAAAGCATTTGGAGCCATCTAAAAAGGTAATTATTTGTCAAGTTTACATTGTCATGGCTTGGTAAAACAGTTGCATTTTCTTTCCTTCTTGTCTGCAGCTGTTAAAGTATGTTTATGATAGATGTAACATCTTGTTATAATCGTTGAGACGAGCTGCGCTCTGATGCGACCTGCTGACGCAATCAATCGCTCTGTTCACTTCTTTACTCCACTTGACAAGCTGCACATCGTGTTCAGGAGCAGATCGCGCCATGTAGCATGACATTTATGCGTTAAGGATTTGTTGAATATTTCAAAATTCTCTTTGCACAATTGCACGTGCGGGCGCCCCTCTCATGTTCAGTCTACACCCGTTAAAGACGGGTTTACTCTCCTGCACGACACAGGTCGTGCAAGTGCGTGAATCAAAGTCATGCATGTGTCAATGCACCTTAAGAAAGGTACAGCAAGCTTAAGACTGTGTTAAGAACCACTGCATGGGTAAAACAGTTTGTAACTAGCACAAGGTCTTGTCAGAAGGTTCAGGGAGAGTTAACTGCAGAAGAGCTCATTGCAGCTGAAATGTACTGGGTAAAGGCTACTTAAGAAAGTTGTTTTAGCTCTGAAATATCCCAGCTAAGGTCAAAGCAAAATGTGAAAAGAGACTCTAAAATCAAAGACTTGAAACCAGATGAAAATGGTCTACTATGTGTTTGGCAAAGACTACAGAACTCTGATTTTAGTTTCAGACAGCAGCAACCCTGGACAGTGTTGCCACAGTTAAAAGTAACTAAGTTAGATTATTTAGGTACTTCATTAGTTACTTTCAGCAGCTGCCGACAACAACACCTCTGCCACCTCAACAGAAAATAACCCGTTTTGCCAGTACTCACTTTTTTGAAAGTGCATTTTTAATAGTAATGTAAACAATATGTGTACTGACATTTTAAGTTGAACTTAAATACTATTTCCTGATAAAAAAGTTTTTGTAAAACACAAAATAAAGTCAGTCTTTTTTTACTTCAATGAACACAAATATTTGTTTTATAAAAAAATAGACATCTTTCTTAACTATTGACAGCACTGTAACGCTAAAACTTACAATTTCTAACATACAGTCTTCATAAATGTAACAAATTATTTGTAACATTTTTCTAACATTTTACTTGTTGAAATTATTATTATTATTATTATTATTATTATAAGTAGTAGTATGAAAAAATGTCTTCAAAAGTGGACCTTTAATCTAGGGGTGTTGTGGGGGTCGTGTCCCTCTCCCCCACACCCCCTTTCCATCTGGATTCACCCCTAGTTTGCCATCTGAGCAGGAAGAATGGATAATGTGTATTTATGCAGAAAGCATGATCAGATTGACAGGTAAGAAAGTTTTATTTGTGCTATTTGCCTCGTGTAATCCTCAGAAAGAGACTTTAGGTGTATATGGGTGGAAAAAAGCTTTAGCATTTGTTATTAACATGTCGCGGATCTTCAACTGTTTTTAGTGAGGACACTCACAGAGCGGCACAGAATTTTAAAGAAAAAAAAAATATAAAAATGTATTTGTAAAGCTCAGTGCAGGTGTGCTGCTGTCACCACACTGAGATGAGAGACAACAACTGTTTTTTGTAACTGGAGCTGCTGAACAAAACAGCAGATGAACAGCATCAAACGCAAAGTGGGCAGTTCAGCCGAACCCCCAATCTCCCCCTGCTCACAAGCCAGTTTAAATGCTGCGATCACCCCACACTATCTCTGCAATTGACGAATTGGGCACCCCTGATTTTTACTGTATAAACATACAAAAATAATAGTAAGGCACAGTGACTTGGAGAAGCAACTATAATCTGATTACTAATTTGGAAATATTAATGCATTAGATTAGTCGTTACTGAAAAAAAGCAGTCAGATTAGAGAAACACGTTACCGGCATCACTGCCCCTGGGTACTACCAATTAATCACAAGTATTCTGAGCTATTATTTCAGTCATGTCAGGAAAGGGTGATGCATTCTCATGTAAGAGACACACTGATTCAAGTCGGATAACAATACTGGATTTTGAAAGGGCAACATCTTATAACATGCACTGTGTCAGAGTGAGCCTTTTTTTCTGTGAGCTGACGAGGTCCGCAGACAAAGGTGGGCATGTCCCTGTGACCCGCAGCTGTTCAGATATCTGTGCTCAGAAGTCACAGCTGGAGAACACCTGTAGTGGCTTGTAGAATAAGACCTTGCATAACTTCACCATGAAGCATGGACGTCGGCATGCTGTCCTCACGTGGAAATAAATGAAAACTCATATCGCCTGTCAGCTGACCGCCGCATCAGCGCAACACTGGATGCCACCATGAGGCACGTATAACTGCAGGATTTCCCCACATTGTAATAATTAAAACACATATCACATTTCCAACACGGTCACCAGCGGATCACTGTGCGCTGGACACACCATGCCAGCTGATGTGTTAATGACACCAGAGCCAGCTCTTCATGACACAGGAGCCGGCTCTGTCTTATGTACATAGTGAGGCATTTATGGCCCCAGCCACTTACCCCTTATCACTTCTTGGTTGGTAAACACCTTACTTCCTTGTCACCAAAGACTGCTCCTTCACCAACTCAGGTACTCACAGCACACCGTGGGCAGCTAAGTAGCAAAGCAGCTATATGCAAATGATCCTGGAGTAACGCAGGATTTGCCTGGATAAAAACCTGGGTATTAACCAGCGGTACACAGGGCATCATCAGCGGCAGGAGAACACCGCCATTCTCACGCGTGTCTTAACCTGCGATTGTAAAGGATAGAACTGAGTATTAACCCCCGTTGCCTGACGTGTGCCGGATGCTACGGCATCAAAACGCCGCTTTATTCGGCGGATTTAGCAGCGTTTTATCCACCTATTTGCGGATAATACAGCGGTCAAAACGCCGGCGAAATGCTCCACCCCTTTCGACCGCGAAAACAGCCGGAACTACCGCAAACTTCAGTCTACGTACTACCCGCCGACAATCAATCAATCAATCAATCAATTTTTTTTTTATATAGCGCCAAATCACAACAAACAGTTGCCCCAAGGCGCTTTATATTGTAAGGCAAGGCCATACAATAATGATGTAAAACCCCAACGGTCAAAACGACCCCCTGTGAGCAAGCACTTGGCTACAGTGGGAAGGAAAAACTCCCTTTTAACAGGAAGAAACCTCCAGCAGAACCAGGCTCAGGGAGGGGCAGTCTTCTGCTGGGACTGGTTGGGGCTGAGGGAGAGAACCAGGAAAAAGACATGCTGTGGAGGGGAGCAGAGATCGATCACTAATGATTAAATGCAGAGTGGTGCATACAGAGCAAAAAGAGAAAGAAACAGTGCATCATGGGAACCCCCCAGCAGTCTACGTCTATAGCAGCATAACTAAGGGATGGTTCAGGGTCACCTGATCCAGCCCTAACTATAAGCTTTAGCAAAAAGGAAAGTTTTAAGCCTAATCTTAAAAGTAGAGAGGGTGTCTGTCTCCCTGATCTGAATTGGGAGCTGGTTCCACAGGAGAGGAGCCTGAAAGCTGAAGGCTCTGCCTCCCATTCTACTCTTACAAACCCTAGGAACTACAAGTAAGCCTGCAGTCTGAGAGCGAAGCGCTCTATTGGGGTGATATGGTACTATGAGGTCCCTAAGATAAGATGGGACCTGATTATTCAAAACCTTATAAGTAAGAAGAAGAATTTTAAATTCTATTCTAGAATTAACAGGAAGCCAATGAAGAGAGGCCAATATGGGTGAGATATGCTCTCTCCTTCTAGTCCCCGTCAGCACTCTAGCTGCAGCATTTTGAATTAACTGAAGGCTTTTTAGGGAACTTTTAGGACAACCTGATAATAATGAATTACAATAGTCCAGCCTAGAGGAAATAAATGCATGAATTAGTTTTTCAGCATCACTCTGAGACAAGACCTTTCTGATTTTAGAGATATTGCGTAAATGCAAAAAAGCAGTCCTACATATTTGTTTAATATGCGCTTTGAATGACATATCCTGATCAAAAATGACTCCAAGATTTCTCACAGTATTACTAGAGGTCAGGGTAATGCCATCCAGAGTAAGGATCTGGTTAGACACCATGTTTCTAAGATTTGTGGGGCCAAGAACAATAACTTCAGTTTTATCTGAGTTTAAAAGCAGGAAATTAGAGGTCATCCATGTCTTTATGTCTGTAAGACAATCCTGCAGTTTAGCTAATTGGTGTGTGTCCTCTGGCTTCATGGATAGATAAAGCTGGGTATCATCTGCGTAACAATGAAAATTTAAGCAATACCGTCTAATAATACTGCCTAAGGGAAGCATATATAAAGTGAATAAAATTGGTCCTAGCACAGAACCTTGTGGAACTCCATAATTAACTTTAGTCTGTGAAGAAGATTCCCCATTTACATGAACAAATTGTAATCTATTAGACAAATATGATTCAAACCACCGCAGCGCAGTGCCTTTAATACCTATGGCATGCTCTAATCTCTGTAATAAAATTTTATGGTCAACAGTATCAAAAGCAGCACTGAGGTCTAACAGAACAAGCACAGAGATGAGTCCACTGTCCGAGGCCATAAGAAGATCATTTGTAACCTTCACTAATGCTGTTTCTGTACTATGATGAATTCTAAAACCTGACTGAAACTCTTCAAATAGACCATTCCTCTGCAGATGATCAGTTAGCTGTTTTACAACTACCCTTTCAAGAATTTTTGAGAGAAAAGGAAGGTTGGAGATTGGCCTATAATTAGCTAAGATAGCTGGGTCAAGTGATGGCTTTTTAAGTAATGGTTTAATTACTGCCACCTTAAAAGCCTGTGGTACATAGCCAACTAACAAAGATAGATTGATCATATTTAAGATCGAAGCATTAAATAATGGTAGGGCTTCCTTGAGCAGCCTGGTAGGAATGGGGTCTAATAAACATGTTGATGGTTTGGATGAAGTAACTAATGAAAATAACTCAGACAGAACAATCGGAGAGAAAGAGTCTAACCAAATACCGGCATCACTGAAAGCAGCCAAAGATAACGATACGTCTTTGGGATGGTTATGAGTAATTTTTTCTCTAATAGTTAAAATTTTGTTAGCAAAGAAAGTCATGAACTCATTACTAGTTAAAGATAATGGAATACTCAGCTCAATAGAGCTCTGACTCTTTGTCAGCCTGGCTACAGTGCTGAAAAGAAACCTGGGGTTGTTCTTATTTTCTTCAATTAGTGATGAGTAGAAAGATGTCCTAGCTTTACGGAGGGCTTTTTTATAGAGCAACAGACTCTTTTTCCAGGCTAAGTGAAGATCTTCTAAATTAGTGAGACGCCATTTCCTCTCCAACTTACGGGTTATCTGCTTTAAGCTACGAGTTTGAGAGTTTACCATGGAGGTCAGACACTTCTGATTTAAAGCTCTCTTTTTCAGAGGAGCTACAGCATCCAAAGTTGTCTTCAATGAGGATGTAAAACTATTGACGAGATACTCTAACTCCCTTACAGAGTTTAGGTAGCTACTCTGCACTGTGTTGTTATATGGCATTAGAGAACATAAAGAAGGAATCATATCCTTAAACCTAGTTACAGCGCTTTCTGAAAGACTTCTAGTGTAATGAAACTTATTCCCTACTGCTGGGTAGTCCATCAGAGTAAATGTAAATGTTATTAAAAAATGATCAGACAGAAGGGAGTTTTCAGGGAATACTGTTAAGTCTTCTATTTCCATACCATAAGTCAGAACAAGATCTAAGATATGATTAAAGTGGTGGGTGGACTCATTTACTTTTTGAGCAAAGCCAATAGAGTCTAATAATAGATTAAATGCAGTGTTGAGGCTGTCATTCTCAGCATCTGTGTGGATGTTAAAATCGCCCACTATAATTATCTTATCTGAGCTAAGCACTAAGTCAGACAAAAGGTCTGAAAATTCACAGAGAAACCTCACAGTAACGACCAGGTGGACGATAGATAATAACAAATAAAACTGGTTTTTGGGACTTCCAATTGGATGGACAAGACTAAGAGACAAGCTTTCAAATGAATTAAAGCTCTGTCTGGGTTTTTGATTAATAATACGTGGAATGGAAGATTGCTGCTAATCCACCGCCCCGGCCCGTGCTACGAGCATTTGACAGTTAGTGTGACTCGGGGGTGTTGACTCATTTAAACTAACATATTCATCCTGCTGTAACCAGGTTTCTGTTAGGCAGAATAAATCATATGTTGATCAATTATTATATCATTACCAACAGGGACTAGAAGAGAGAGACCTAATGTTAATAGACCACATTTAACTGTTTTAGTCTGTGGTGCAGTAGAAGGTGCTATATATTTTTTTCTTTTTGAATTTTTATGCTTAAATAGATTTTTGCTGGTTATTGGTAGTCTGGGAGCAGGCACCGTCTCTACGGGGATGGGGTAATGAGGGGATGGCAGGGGGAGAGAAGCTGCAGAGAGGTGTGTAAGACTACAACTCTGCTTCCTGGTCCCAACCCTGGATAGTCACGGTTTGGAGGATTTAAGAAAATTAGCCAGATTTCTAGAAATGAGAGCTGCTCCATCCAAAGTGGGATGGATGCCGTCTCTCCTAACAAGACCAGGTTTTCCCCAGAAGCTTTGCCAATTATCAAAACAAAACCGTCTATGTGTAAATGGGGCTTTAGAGTGCTCAAGTTCTATCTTTAAATACACACATTTGTTTATTAAGTGTACTGTAAAGTTATACTGTACATTCCAACAAGAGTGTTCTGAGACCACAATATCCCCTGCAGGCAAATGCTGTTTTGGCATAAGTGCTTGCTACATTCTGATAACATTTCAAGGAAGTTGAACCACATTTCCAGAAATTCCTCCTAAAATGTGAGGAGTTGATTTCAGAAAGCAGGCACCCCACTCATGAAGCTGACAGAGTCTACATTTGTTAATCAAAAGCCATAACTCTAATAAAATGGCCCAACTCAACAATACGATAATATGCGTTAATACCAACCTATAACAAGGACTTGTACCAAGTTTCACAAAATTCCTCCCAAAATGTGTGAGGAGTTCATTTTAAATGCAGGCACTCACTCATGAAACTGACAGAGTCTAGATTTGTTAATCAAAGGCCATAACTCTGGTTAAAATGGGCCCAACTCGAACAATATGATTATATGCGTAATGCCAACCTATATCAAGGGCTGCACGAATAGTTTAACAAAATTCCTCCTAAAAATGTGAGAGGAATTGATACCAGAGTGCAAGCACCCACTCATGAAACTGATGGAGTCTAGATTTGTAATCAAAGGCCATAAGTCTGATAAAATGCACCCCACTTGAGGTTGCCACAGCAAATCTAAGATGGACCTGCATATTTCATTTGGTACAAGTTTTACACCGGATGCCTTTCCTGACGTGACTGCACATTACATGGAGAAATGTGGCAGGAGTAGGATTTGAAGAGAGAACCTTCTTCACTGAAACCAAGTGCATTGCCGAACAGGACGTGTCCAGGAGCATTAAACTTGAATCCACTTTTGTCCACAGAACAATTAATAAACAAAACACAATAAATCTGGTTTGTGCAGGTCATCCATGACCGGAGGAAGACGTGTCCAACCCATTCCCGCATGTGCACAGCGGGTTGTGGCTGACCAGGAGCATTAAACTTAATTTTCACTTCTTTCCTCAGATAAATAAATAAATAAATAAATGCAATGAATCTGGTTCATGCAGCTGTGCATCCACCCACCACATGCATGCACGTCCGAGTGGGTTGCCGGCCAGGCTGCAGGCTACTGGAGTGCTCAGTCACTTCCCAGAAGCGCTGTTCCTCTCCGATCATATAAAAAACCAAAGTGTGTTGTCACCTCCTCCAAAGTTATCTCACATGCTGCACACGTTCTGAGTCACAGAGACGACATGATGAGGGGTACGAGGTGCCCACTTGAGTTCATCGTGGTGAATTTTTTGGTTTAAAAAAAATACAAATAAAAATAAAAAAAATCAAGTGACAAGTGGGCACCGCCCCAAACTAAGGTGAGGGGATAATGAACGGCTGCAAACCTCCAAATTGCAGGAATTTAATCGCATATGCTATTCGCAGGCTGTCATACCCCAATGAGATACTAGCCCAGTGGTGTCCAACTATTCCAGAAAGGCCGAGAGGGTACAGGTTTTCTTTGCAACCACTGACTCCAGCAGGTGATTTCACTGATGAACTCACCCCACCTGTTCAAAGGGATGTTAATCAGTGAAATCACCTGCTGGAGTCCAGTGGCTGCAAGGAAAACCTGCACCCTCTCGGCCCTTTCTGGAATAGTTTGGACACCACTGTACTAGCCTAAGAGAGGATCATAAAGACAAGGAACTTCAACATTTTGCAAACATGTCAGTATCACCACACACCTTTGTCTAAGAGGCCTCATAGAGTCATCCCAAGTATCTCTGGACCTCAAAGACAGATGGCCCCACGGACTTGACTTGCCATCATAAGCAAATATTCAGAATACAGATACCACTCTGATGGCTGAGTCCATAAAATAATTTTCCCTGGATCTTTGTCTTGATCCCAAGACCATCACAAACCCAGAAATTCGGACCTTTCACTCACCTTCTAAAGTGCTGCAATCAGGGCATTAATTGATTCCACAAAGATCACAACATTGTCCACAAAGTGAAGTTCAGTAAACCTTTTCTCGTTGACAAGGCACATGACCCTTTACCCAACAGCCAATCCACACAAGTGCAGAGTAGGAGCCCAAACACATGCCTGATTAACAAAAAAATTCACTAAGAAAGAAGTTAGAGACTCTACAGCCATTGATAATTGATTTGATCTTTCATCAATCCTCAATCACTTCTCTCATTTACAGACCAAATATACCTGCCAAGTTTGATCAAAATCAGATTACACTTTAAGATATCTTGTTAACATAAAAAACATAGTTCTATAGAGACCAAGGGGTCTCTCTTGGTTACACCACTTTTCATCAGGTGGTTGTGATGATACAGTGCATTTGTGATCTTGTGAACACCATCACATTTCATTAGCATTTCGTTATTGGCCCACCTTTGGTGAGCTGACATTGAGTATCAGCATCCAACATCACAATAAGTGATAATAATACTGATTACAGGGCAGCTATACTCCAAGTATGAAGACAAACAGTAAAAGTGTTCACACAACTCTTTATTCCTGATTGGTGGAACAGGTCCAGTTACAACTTGCCCAGTGTTACAATGGTCCCAGGTCTTCCCTACTGCTTAAAATAATAAATCACCAAGCTTTTGGTAAAGTACTACACTGAATCCAAAGGAAACAAGTAGCCCATCAATTACTGCCTGGAAAAACCTGTCTTATAGATTTCAGCAATAAACTGCGTCTCAACAACAACAGCACAGAAGTCCTTTTAATTGAAAAAGAAATAATGATTAATGTCTGACTGCACTATCGGCTGGTCAAAGCTTTACTCCCATTCACCCAAACCAGTGCTGACAACATCAATACATGGCGGTTATCGACCCAGAGGAAGCAGCAAGAGGTTCATCATCATGCTCAGGACGAACCTGCAGCTAACTGGCAGTTTCTTCTACCACACGGCTAAAACACCAAAAGTATCCCTTAAACTGTTTATAACATTTTCGAGGCAAGTTTTTCATGGCTGTTACGAACCGCTTCAAAACAGTGACTTCTTCTATAAAGAAATTGGTTCATTATTATTTTGAGCATTTCGTTATGAAGCACTTTATTAATTTAGTGATTGACCATTTCAAACTATCCATCATTCATTACCGCTTACTCCAATTAAGAATCACGGGGGACTGGAGCTATCTCAGCCTCATAGGGCATGAAGAGGGGTACCCCTGGAAAGGACGCGGTCTGTCACAGAGTCCATTTCAAACTAATGAAATGAAATAAGTGAAATAATTAATTTGTTTGGTGCGTTTCATTCTGTGCTTCAAGTATTTCAAAACCGTGTTATTGTTTTTGTTCAGTAGCATTTGTGTCATTATCTGTTTGAACTGTTTGAAGAATTAAATTGTTTGCTGAAGAAACCAGTTCATTTGGTACTTCACGGGTTTGAAACAGTTCATGTTTTTTATGAAGCACTTGTTCATTTAGTGTTTTGACTGTTTCAAATACTGAATGATTTTATTGAAGCAGTTTTTTTTAATGTTTCAGGAATACTGAAAAATTAATTATTTTCTGAAGCAATTGATTCATTTAGTGTTTTATTTGATCCCAAACTGTATCATTTTCATAAGTCTTGAGCATTTTGAAGGGTCTGAAATGGCAACTTATTTTCTGAAGCATTAACCCATTTAGTCTTTAAAAGCTCTCAAAACAGTGAATCAATTTATGAAGTAAATGGTTCATTTTAATATTCTGAGCATTTCAAAAGAATCATTTTCTGTAGCAAATGATTCATTTATTATGTCAAGCATTGTGAAACAGAAGACCTCTGTCTGAAGTAGTTTTGAACATTCTGAAAGAGCAAATAAGTTTTACAAGCCATCATTTATGAAGCAACTGGTTCATTTAGAGTTTTAAGCTTTTCCCAATAATTAATAATTTCTGATTCAATCAGTGTTCTTAATGTTTCCAGTATTTTAAAGTGACACTATAAACAATTTGATAATTTGGTGCTCTGAATGTTTCAACACAGAGTAATTTTCAAAACCAGCTGGTATTTTGAAGTTTGAAATGACAAATTATTTTCTGGAGGTATTCACTCACTCTTCAAGAATTTTGAATCAGTGAGTCATTTTATGAAGCAACTGGTTAATTTAATGTGTCGAAACCAAACTGACACCAAACTGACCTGAAATTGGTGACCTGAGGTGGTTGGCTCTCACTGCGGTATTGTATCACTTCCTGTTCCGGAGCACAGCGGTGTTTTTCTGTATCTGTTAGCTGTTTAATCTGCGCAGTTAGATTGATCTAGTTATCTAGATAACGATTTGTTCGCAGTGTAATCTTCACGTGCCTTAACTAAAGCACTCCTTCTGCTGAATCACCTCTAAATTATTTACACCATTATTCACTTGCGTGTTTTTAGGAATCCGCTGGCTTAGCGCAGCTACTAGCTCTTAGCCGATTTAGCATGGCGGCTTCTCCTGTCTCTCCCGCACTTTTCTGCTCTGGGTGTGAAATGTTTAGTTATTCCTCGGCCTCCTTTAGCAGTAATGGTACTTGTAATAAGTGTAGCTTATTCATAGCTTTGGAGCCAGGCTGGGCGAATTGGAGACTCGGCTCCGCACCGTGGAAAATTCTACAGCTAGCAGGCCCCTGTAGTCGGTGCGGACCAAGGTAGCTTAGCCGCCGTTAGTTCCCCTCTGGCAGATCCCGTGCAGCCGGGAAAGCAGGCCGACTGGGTGACTGTGAGGAGGAAGCGTAGTTCTAAATAGAAGCCCCGTGTACACCGCCAACCCGTTTACATTTCTAACCGTTTTTCCCCACTCGGCGACACACCCGCCGAGGATCAAACTCTGGTTATTGGCGACTCTGTTTTGAGAAATGTGAAGTTAGCGACACCAGCAACCATAGTCAATTGTCTTCCGGGGGGCAGAGCAGGCGACATTGAAGGAAATTTGAAACTGCTGGCTAAGGCTAAGCGTAAATTTGGTAAGATTGTAATTCACGTCGGCAGTAATGACACCCGGTTACGCCAGTCGGAGGTCACTAAAATTAACATTGAATCGGTGTGTAACTTTGCAAAAAACAATGTCGGACTCTGTAGTTTTCTCTGGGCCCCTCCCCAATCGGACCGGGAGTGACATGTTTAGCCGCATGTTCTCCTTGAATTGCTGGCTGTCTGAGTGGTGTCCAAAAAATGAGGTGGGCTTCATAGATAATTGGCAAAGCTTCTGGGGAAAACCTGGTCTTGTTAGGAGAGACGGCATCCATCCCACTTTGGATGGAGCAGCTCTCATTTCTAGAAATCTGGCCAATTTT
Source organism: Thalassophryne amazonica (assembly GCF_902500255.1). Classification (NCBI taxonomy): domain Eukaryota; kingdom Metazoa; phylum Chordata; class Actinopteri; order Batrachoidiformes; family Batrachoididae; genus Thalassophryne; species Thalassophryne amazonica. The sequence continues at coordinate 69,054,676 of NC_047114.1, forward strand.
CTTAAATCCTCCAAACCGTGACTATCCAGGGTTGGGACCAGGAAGCAGAGTTGTAGTCTTACATACCTCTATGCAGCTTCACTCCCCCTGCCATCCCCTCATTACCCCATCCCCGTAGAGACGGTCCCTGCTCCCAGACCACCAATAACCAGCAAAAATCTATTTAAGCATAAAAATTCAAAAAGAAAAAATAATATAGCACCTTCAACTGCACCACAGACTAAAACAGTTAAATGTGGTCTATTAAACATTAGGTCTCTCTCTTCTAAGTCCCTGTTGGTAAATGATATAATAATTGATCAACATATTGATTTATTTTGCCTTACAGAAACCTGGTTACAGCAGGATGAATATGTTAGTTTAAATGAGTCAACACCCCCGAGTCACACTAACTGTCAGAATGCTCGTAGCATGGGCCGAGGCGGAGGATTAGCAGCAATCTTCCATTCCAGCTTATTAATTAATCAAAAACCCAGACAGAGCTTTAATTCATTTGAAAGCTTGACTCTTAGTCTTGTCCATCCAAATTGGAAGTCCCAAAAAACAGTTTTATTTGTTATTATCTATCGTCCACCTGGTCGTTACTGTGAGTTTCTCTGTGAATTTTCAGACCTTTTGTCTGACTTAGTGCTTAGCTTAGATAAGATAATTATAGTGGGCGATTTTAACATCCACACAGATGCTGAGAATGACAGCCTCAACACTGCATTTAATCTATTATTAGACTCTATTGGCTTTGCTCAAAATGTAAATGAGTCCACCCACCACTTTAATCATATCTTAGATCTTGTTCTGACTTATGGTATGGAAATAGAAGACTTAACAGTATTCCCTGAAAACTCCCTTCTGTCTGATCATTTCTTAATAACATTTACATTTACTCTGATGGACTACCCAGCAGTGGGGAATAAGTTTCATTACACTAGAAGTCTTTCAGAAAGTGCTGTAACTAGGTTTAAGGATATGATTCCTTCTTTATGTTCTCTAATGCCATATACCAACACAGTGCAGAGTAGCTACCTAAACTCTGTAAGTGAGATAGAGTATCTCGTCAATAGTTTTACATCCTCATTGAAGACAACTTTGGATGCTGTAGCTTCTCTGAAAAAGAGAGCTTTAAATCAGAAGTGCCTGACTCCGTGGTATAACTCGCAAACTCGTAGCTTAAAGCAGATAACCCGTAAGTTGGAGAGGAAATGGCGTCTCACTAATTTAGAAGACCTTCACTTAGCCTGGAAAAAGAGTCTGTTGCTCTATAAAAAAGCCCTCCATAAAGCTAGGACATCTTTCTACTCATCACTAATTGAAGAAAATAAGAACAACCCCAGGTTTCTTTTCAGCACTGTAGCCAGGCTGACAAAGAGTCAGAGCTCTATTGAGCTGAGTATTCCATTAACTTTAACTAGGAATGACTTCATGACTTTCTTTGCTAACAAAATTTTAACTATTAGAGAAAAAATTACTCATAACCATCCCAAAGACGTATCGTTATCTTTGGCTGCTTTCAGTGATGCCAGTATTTGGTTAGACTCTTTCTCTCAGATTGTTCTGTCTGAGTTATTTTCATTAGTTACTTCATCCAAACCATCAACATGTCTATTAGACCCCATTCCTACCAGGCTGCTCACGGAAGCCCTACCATTATTTAATGCTTCGATCTTAAATATGATCAATCTATCTTTGTTAGTTGGCTATGTACCACAGGCTTTTAAGGTGGCAGTAATTAAACCATTACTTAAAAAGCCATCACTTGACCCAGCTATCTTAGCTAATTATAGGCCAATCTCCAACCTTCCTTTTCTCTCAAAAATTCTTGAAAAGGTAGTTGTAAAACAGCTAACTGATCATCTGCAGAGGAATGGTCTATTTGAAGAGTTTCAGTCAGGTTTTAGAATTCATCATAGTACAGAAACAGCATTAGTGAAGGTTACAAATGATCTTATGGCCTCGGACAGTGGACTCATCACTGTGCTTGTTCTGTTAGACCTCAGTGCTGCTTTTGATACTGTTGACCATAAAATTTTATTACAGAGATTAGAGCATGCCATAGGTATTAAAGGCACTGCACTGCGGTGGTTTGAATCATATTTGTCTAATAGATTACAATTTGTTCATGTAAATGGGGAATCTTCTTCACAGACTAAAGTTAATTATGGAGTTCCACAAGGTTCTGTGCTAGGACCAATTTTATTCACTTTATACATGCTTCCCTTAGGCAGTATTATTAGACGGTATTGCTTAAATTTTCATTGTTACGCAGATGATACCCAGCTTTATCTATCCATGAAGCCAGAGGACACACACCAATTAGCTAAACTGCAGGATTGTCTTACAGACATAAAGACATGGATGACCTCTAATTTCCTGCTTTTAAACTCAGATAAAACTGAAGTTATTGTACTTGGCCCCACAAATCTTAGAAACATGGTGTCTAACCAGATCATTACTCTGGATGGCATTACCCTGACCTCTAGTAATACTGTGAGAAATCTTGGAGTCATTTTTGATCAGGATATGTAATTCAAAGCGCATATTAAACAAATATGTAGGACTGCTTTTTTGCATTTACGCAATATCTCTAAAATTAGAAAGGTCTTGTCTCAGAGTGATGCTGAAAAACTAATTCATGCATTCATTTCCTCTAGGCTGGACTATTGTAATTCATTATTATCAGGTTGTCCTAAAAGTTCCCTAAAAAGTCTTCAGTTAATTCAAAATGCTGCAGCTAGAGTACTAACGGGACTAGAAGGAGAGAGCATATCTCACCCATATTGGCCTCTCTTCATTGGCTTCCTGTTAATTCTAGAATAGAATTTAAAATTCTTCTTCTTACTTATAAGGTTTTGAATAATCAGGTCCCATCTTATCTTAGGGACCTCGTAGTACCATATCACCCCAATAGAGCGCTTCACTCTCAGACTGCAGGCTTACTTGTAGTTCCTAGGGTTTGTAAGAGTAGAATGGGAGGCAGAGCCTTCAGCTTTCAGGCTCCTCTCTGCTATAGACTTAGACTGCTGGGGGGTTCCCATGATGCACTGAGTGTTTCTTTCTCCTTTTGCTCTGTATGCACCACTCTGCATTTAATCATTAGTGATCGATCTCTGCTCCCCTCCACAGCATGTCTTTTTCCTGGTTCTCTCCCTCAGCCCCAACCAGTCCCAGCAGAAGACTGCCCCTCCCTAAGCCTGGTTCTGCTGGAGGTTTCTTCCTGTTAAAAGGGAGTTTTTCCTTCCCACTGTAGCCAAGTGCTTGCTCACAGGGGGTCGTTTTGACCGTTGGGGTTTTACATAATTATTGTATGGCCTTGCCTTACAATATATAGCACCTTGGGGCAACTGTTTGTTGTGATTTGGCGCTATATAAAAAAAAAAAAATTGATTGATTGATTGATTGATTGATTAAAACAGTGAATCACTGTCTGAAACAATTGCATCATTTTGTCTTTTAAAGGGTTTTTAAGAGAAAATAATGTTATAAAGCTACTGGTTTGCTGTGTCAAGCTTTCAAAATCCTAATTTATGCCACAACTGTGTGTGGTGCATTTCTGGAGGGGTTCTGACCCAGTTTTCATCAGACATAAGCATACATTACACATGAGTGTACCACAACAAAGACAAGTCTTTTTTTGTCAAAGTGAGTGATTTTATATTTGTATTCCAAGCTGTATTTGCAGAAAGATAAAGAAAGGAGGATATGTTGACTGCCACTAGCTGTCTCCTCTTATAGTTGCGGTTTTGTGTGTGTTGTACAGGAATGTATATAGCAGACTCTGAGACAGAGATAGTGAAGGAGGCTGATAAAATCAGGTACTGTCAGAATACAAAAAGGCAACAGGGAGAATAAAGATAGTAAAAAAAAAAAAAAAAAAAGAAGTGGAAAAACTGTTACAATCTGTGAGAATCAAACACTATGCTCATATAACATACTGAGTGACAGAATGAGCTATAGCATAAAGAAAGAGCACCGCGCTAATAGAGAGCAAACCTCCGCCAACACTAGTTTCCAATTCCACAAATTTTTTACCTTGGAAGAAATTTTCAACGTCAAAGTCCTGTTAGAAGTGAGTTTTCATATGCTAAAATAGGCTTTTCAATGTTAAAAAGAATCAAATATCCACTATATCCACAATATGGATCAGATGTGGTTCAAACTTGGTCTATTCATTGAGACTGCCAGTTTGCACCTCATTATCACAAATGAGTGATTGAGGCACTTTTGATTGCACTATAATGCAAAATGTACATCAAAGGGGCTTTTCAATATTAAATTCAAATATCCACTAAATCCACAATCCGGATTAAATCCAGATCAAACTTTGTCAGGCGATAGTGAGTGCCAGTCTGCACCTCACTTTGTGAGTGATTGGGACACATTTGATTAAGATCTAATGTAAAATATACATTAAATGCTGTTTTCAATGTTAAATTTAGATGGCCACAAAATATGTAAGCTGGACGAGATGTGGATCAAAGTTTGTCAGTTGATAAAGGACACCATCCTACATAACACAGAAATTTGATCTTCTTTGTCAGTGTTATGAAATTTTGAAAATTCATTCAATGTTAAAGAGAGGGATTTTTCCAATTTTCCAAGATTTTTCTTGACTTTGCCCTGTGACCTATGACCTTGAAAGCTGAATCACTTCTTTCTTATTAGGATATGAATCTTCAGTAAAAAAAATCCTAACGATATATGAACAATTGTAGGCTTCAGGCTGAACAGAAAAAAAGACAAACAAGCAGGGGCAATAACAACCTCCTTCAACTTTGTTGGCAAAAGTAAATATCAAGACATTCATCATCCAAGAGCTATGACACCTCTGATGGGAGGGAAAAAAAGGGGCAATTTTTGCTTTACAGTTCTCAAAAAAATGGGGAAACTTCCAGCTTTACAATCCCCAACACAGACACGAATTGTGGTCAGTAAAAGATGATGCATTCTCCAAAGATGATCTCTGAAACCTCTTCCAGTGACAAACCACCTCCAGAGTTACAGTAAAAATTGTTTTACCTCTGAAAAATTTACCTTCTTGCCAACCTTCAGAGAACATTAGTTACATCCATGACCACCACTTTTAATTTCTGCATGTGCCCATTTTGTTCAGTTATTCCTTTATGCTTGCTGCCACCTGGTGGAAAAACAATCTGATCAGCTGAAACTGTGCGTGCATGCGTGTGTACATACACATTTCGCATCCATTTTTCACACAGCAATTCCACACATTCACTCAAACCTATAAAAACCCTGTATGGCTGCTCAAAGCACAGGAGCAACTTCACTGTCTATAGATCAATGGCACAAGAGTTAACTCACAACAGATGAAACTACGTTTTAGCTCAAAAATGTCATCAAATTCATTGCCAAGACTGCAGGAGACAAAGGTGACAAATTGTGAGCAAGTGAGGATGACGGTGTGGCTCACAGCTTCCAATATCACACTTGCTTCCCTCCACAGATCACATACTTACGGCTCATGTTGAGTCACGAGCATCCACGACTGGTGAAATATTTAATACACAAAACCTGATAGAAAGATACAACTGTTTGCACAGTGCTATATGGACAAACACAGTAATTGCCTTTAAATTAAAAAAATAGTGAAGCAAAATGCGAGGAGCACAAGGACCTCACTGCACTCCGGCATCGCAAGTGTTTTGCTTGTCAGAAGAAAAAAAAAAAAAAAAAAGGCAGGAATCCAAAGAAACACAATAACTTTTGTTGCCTATTGCATGCAATCTGATTGAAGGGTTCATTTTTTTGCACAAAGTTGTAACCTACATTCGGAATGAAATGTGGTTGGACTTTCTTGTTGCACATCCTGGGCCCTATCTTGCAACATAAACCAAGCAGCAACAGCAAGTATCATTGCAAGTTTCCAATTGATGCAGCTATTTTCAAGCTCAGTACTCATGTTTTTCATGAACTTGTAATCACGTGTGCACCTGTGGGCATGTTGGTCTTAAAACTGCATTCTCATGAAGTACTTCCTGACATTTTATGGAAAATTATGCATGGTATTTTTATGCATCATCTTCAGAATATCCATGCACAACTAACACGCCTTTCTCAATGAGCGCTCAAAACCGAGGGTTAGGGTTAGGCTTGGGGTGGGAGGGGCTGTTTGGGGGGGGGGAGTCATGTGATTCACAGCTTCTGATTATGTGGGCTATATAGGCCTACAAGTCATTGTGCATTGCTTTTCATACATTTAACTACAAATGCTTCACAAGAAAAGGTTACTTGTGTTCTTGCATTGTTGGCGCATTGCTATCATGACCATTGTAATCATGCACAAATAAATAAATACTAACCCTGACACAGAGCTTTCCTGCTATTTATATGACAATATTCAGATACAGCCTCGACAGGCAGGTCTTAACAGGTATCAACAATAATTAAATGAATAGATGGAAACATGAATGGAAAAAACACAAAACCTCACATTAGTAATTCACTGCATTAGTAATTCCATCAACTCTCATTTGAGTCCAATGTCAAAACTGCAGTGTGCCAGTGCACACCAACTGACATTTGAAAATCTGACTTACATTTCAGGTTCTTTCCAAAACACACCCATGACTAACTAAGGCCTTTGCACCACGCACATACATTGCACTCAGAGTACACATACTGCAATTACCAAAGTGTAGCTGGACACAGGCAAAATGCAAATGCACATACAATATTCACTTTACATTGTGCAACCATTGATGGCCAAGATAGGGCCCGATATGTCATGGAGTCTTTTTCTTCTTTTCTCCCATAGTCACACGGCATCAGTGTGTGGAGCTTTTGTAACCAAAGTTCACCCATACTGAGGTTCCGTGTCTTGCTCAGGGACATGTAATTAAGGGTTCAATCAAGGAGCTGAATTCTTCAGTGTATGGACAACTCATCAATTGAGCTGTCACATAAGAATACGTATACAGTTTAATGTAATTTCTGCTCATTGAGAAAATTTCATTATTTCATCTATTACAGTCCTCCTGTTCACTTCAGAGAGGAGTGCAGCTCTTTTCTATTTAAAGCAGCAGGAACAGAAACAGGTCGTCAGGGACACCCAGTGACCTATATTGTCATGTTGAAAAAGAGATTTTTTTTTTTGTAACTTTTTGAAATCTGAAGCCCATTTTAAGAGCTCCATTGTGTGTATGCATATATATACACTCAACAAAAATATAAACGCAACACTTTTGGTTTTGCTCCCATTTTGTATGAGATGAACTCAAAGATCTAAAAGTTTTTCCACATACACAATATCACCATTTCCCTCAAATATTGTTCACAAACCAGTCTAAATCTGAGATAGTGAGCACTTCTCCTTTGCTGAGATAATCCATCCCACCTCACAGGTGTGCCATATCAAGATGCTGATTAGACACCATGATTAGTGCACAGGTGTGCCTTAGACTGCCCACAATAAAAGGCCACTCTGAAAGGTGCAGTTTTATCACACAGCACAATGCCCAGATGTCGCAAGATTTGAGGGAGCGTGCAATTGGCATGCTGACAGCAGGAATGTCAACCAGAGTTGTAGCTCGTGTATTGAATGTTCATTTCTCTACCATAAGCCGTCTCCAAAGGCGTTTTCAGAGAATTTGGCAGTACATCCAACCAGCCTCACAACCGCAGACCACGTGTAACCACACCAGCCCAGGACCTCCACATCCAGCATGTTCACCCTCCAAGATCGTCTGAGACCAGCCACTCGGACAGCTGCTGAAACAATCGGTTTGCATAACCAAGAATTTCTGCACAAACTGTCAGAAAACCGTCTCAGGGGAAGCTCATCTGCATGCTCGTTGTCCTCATCGGGGTCTCGACCTGACTCCAGTTTGTCGTCGTAACCGACTTGAGTGGGCAAATGCTCACATTCGCTTGGCGTTTGGCACGTTGGAGAGGTGTTCTCTTCACGGAGAATCCTGGTTCACACTGTCCATGGCAGATGGCAGACAGCGTGTGTGGCGTCGTGTGGGTGAGCGGTTTTTCTGATGTCAATGTTGTGGATCGAGTGGCCCATGGTGGCGGTGGGGGTTATGGTACGGGCAGGCGTCTGTTATGGACGAAGAACACAGGTGCATTTTATTGATGGCATTTTGAATGCACAGAGATACCGTGACGAGATCCTGAGGCCCATTGTTGTGCCATACATCCAAGAACATCACCTCATGTTGCAGCAGGATAATGCACGGCCCCATGTTGCAAGGATCTGTACACAATTCTTGGAAGCTGAAAATGTCCCAGTTCTTGCAATGCCGGCATACTCACCGGACATGTCACCCATTGAGCATGTTTGGGATGCTCTGGACCGGCGTATACGACAGCGTGTACCAGTTCCTGCCAATATCCAGCAACTTCGCACAGCCATTGAAGAGGAGTGGACCAACATTCCACAGGCCACAATTGACAACCTGATCAACTCTATGCGAAGGCAATGTGTTGCACTGCATGAGGCAAATGGTCACACCAGATACTGACTGGTATCCCCCCCAATAAAACAAAACTGCACCTTTCAGAGTGGCCTTTTATTGTGGGCAGTCTAAGGCACATCTGTGCACTAATCATGGTGTCTAATCAGCATCTTGGTATGGCACACCTGTGAGGTGGGATGGATTATCTCAGCAAAGGAGAAGTGCTCACTATCACAGATTTAGACTGGTTTGTGAAACAATATTTGAGGGAAATGGTGATATTGTGTATGTGGAAAAAGTTTTAGATCTTTGAGTTCATCTCATACAAAATGGGAGCAAAACCAAAAGTGTTGCATTTATATTTTTGTTGAGTATATATATATATATATATATATATATATATATAAAAACAAAGCCAGTTTCCATTTACTCCTGGGTGGAGTGGGACTGTGCGGCTGAAGTGTCTTGTCCACAGATGCAGACCTGGAATCAAATCTCAGCCTACAGGTTGGAGTCTGACTCATGTCCACAGACTCTGTGGACAGGACACTTGATATATTACTAGTCCTGGGAATACACTGTAAAAAAAAAAATGCAGTGAAATTTACATAAAAACAACATAAAATCAGCTGAAACACAGAAAAGTATTGTAAACCCAAAAACAAATATTTTTTGTTTCAATCGCAGTAGACTTTTGTAAACTATTAAACAGAATGTTTTTGTTAGATGTACAACAACAATATGTGATTCTAATCAAATGTATTTGTTGAAACTACAACTATTTGTAACAAAAACTGAGAAATACTGTAATACTCATTACAAAACAATTGTGGTAAATTGATATGTAAACATTGTAAAACCTATAGTTTTAGTCAGTTGTTTTTAAAATACAAGAATTATATGTAAGTCACTTACAAGTTTATGCTGTAGCCTAACTTTAACATGATTGATGAAACGATGCAAATTCAGGTAGGCCTATAGGCTATTTGCAGCTTGTAGAGTAGGCCTATAAGAAATTATTATCGCTATAGTCTAAGTACTTCTGTTCAGTCATAATCCTTGCATCCCTTGTTTTTCATTTTAATGCGATACGATACTCAGACTAGGTTCTCTTTTTTTGTAGATTTAACAGTTTTTTAATGTGAGTGTTTTTTCCCTGTAAAAACAAGTTTGTTTTTTTACAGTGTAGATTGGCAGCCTGTCCAGGGTGTACCCACCTCTCACCCAATGACTACTAGTATAAGCGACAGCTCCTCTGTAACCCTTAACAAGGGCCAAGTGTGTTCAGAAAATGATTCAATGAATGACTAAAATAAACCTTAGCAAATTGGACAAAACATTCTAAATTCCTCATACTTACACTCTGCAAACACAGATTTCCCACTTTGCTTTTGTGTCAACATCTAATTAAAAGTTTGCATTGAGGTCATAAGGTCCGTTAACCAGTGTGCCTAGATGCAGGACTGACAATCCTTTATGTTCGAGTCCTTCAGATCCCAGCGTGTGTGCTGCTTTTGGTCCAAGTACCTCAGAGGAATCAACTGTGCTTAATGGAGTTTCTAATTGTCTCTGCCCTGAATTTGAGAGCTGTTCTAGCTGAAAGTACCAGAGGTCCTACAAACACCGGGAGAAGGTGTTATATTTGTCTCCGAGTGTAACTCCACCAAGGAGGTTATGTTTACATCTACATCTCTGTTTGTTTGCTTATCTGTTGTGAGGATTGCTGGAAAACCACTGAACCGATTTCATGCGATGTTGGGTACCAGTTCTGGAGAGGCCATGGATCGTGGAGGGTACATAGATGTGCAGGGGGGTCATGTGTGATTAAACAGTAAAAGACTGGCTAATTCCATTTGGACAGTGCTGGGCACAGCTAACTTAAAAGTTAGCTTTGATAACCGCTAATCCACTGACTGAAAGGTCAACTGTGATAACACTCAACTGACAAACAAACACATTTCACTGAAAGTACAAATGAAATAATAAATCTTTGGCAGAGTATTTTGGGCTCTAAAACCCTAACAAAAACAGACATAATGAAATTAAATTCTAATATGTTGAAATGTAAACATGGAGGATCCCACAAAAGGTTTAGCATGCTAAGATCAGATGATCATCAACCACTTAATCCTATTAAGGGTCACGGTGGGGTGAAGCCTATCGCAGCAATCATAGGGCATGAGGCGGGGTCACCCTGGACAGGACGCCAGTCTGTCACAGGGCCACATATAGACAAACACATTCACACCCACTCTACACACCACGATGTCTACGTCCACGTAAATATATGTATGTCTGCAGTGGTGTTTTTGCTATGTATGACTTCAATAGTCATTCACGCCAGTCAATCATAAATAATTTGGTGATCAGTATATCCTTTCAAATAATCCATCTAGGCTTCTTGGTTGAGATATTTTAAATAATGTTTTCATACCATGTTTTCCATGCCTTTGACTTTTGACCAGACTACTCTAAAATCTAATCACTTCCAGACACCTATTCAAGCAATATTGTCACCAAGTTTGAACCATATAGGCTTCCTGGTTGTTGAGATATTTTTTCATAAAGGCTTCTTGTTTGCTGAGATATACAAAAAAGGTGGTTTGGAGATTTTTATTTATTTATTTGGACCATGTTTTGTTGACCCTGATGTTTAACCAAACTGCTCCAAAATCTCATCACCTCTAGGCATCTATACAAATACTATTCCCAACAAACTTGCAGGAAATCCCTCCAGTTGTGTTTGAGTTGTTCACACACACACACACACACACACCACACACACACACACACACACACACACCACACACACACACACACACACACACACACACACACACACACACACACACACACACACACACACACACAGCTTTGCTGCTTCACCAGTGCACAGCGTAATTATCCTTGAAACCCAGACCAGTTCAACAGATCTGATAATGACATTTTCTTTGGGCTCACGTGCACTAATTACTTCCCCAAAGCAGGTTATTGATCATGTGACTGTTTACTGGTTAATTTGTTTCATTGTTTGTTTGAAGGATTATGTGAAAAATATGGAATGTATTGCATAAAACCTGTTGGACTTGGATTCAATTTTGGTGCAGATCCAGATCAACATCATTAACTTTGATCCAGAATGCTGATTTTCCATCCATCCATTTTCTATACCTCAGTCACTAATCTTCAAAAGCTTACTCCAATTAATGGTCATGGGGTGGCCGGAACCTATCCAGCAGTCACAGGGCATGAGGCAGGGTACACGCTGGAAAGGACGCCAGTCTGTCGCAGGGCCACATATAGACAACCAAACACATTCACACCCCCCACTCACACCTACGGACAATTTAAAGTTTCCAGTCCACCAAACTTGCATGTCTTTGGAAGTGGGAGGAAGCCAGAGTAAACACGGGGAAATATGCAAACTCCACACCAAAAGGCTACAGGCCATGACTTTCTTGCTGTGAGGTAACAGTGCCAACCACTAAGCCACCAGATGATGATCAAGATGTACATAAATTACTAAATTAACAAATGAAATGAAGTAGTGTTTACATTCAATATATAGTTTATTCACACTAGAAAAAAAGCATTAAGTGAATCAGAAATATTAAGAAATAAAAATGCACAAGGAAAACAACTTTAATAACCTTATAATCTTGACCTCCTGCTCTTCGATTTCCCCTGTGCAGTGTGTATTAGCACCAAAAGGAACAAATGCATGATTTTAGGGTTTCCACATGTTTTTGACAGTTAAACCTTATTCAAAAAATATGTTAGCCGACTTAAAGCTTGAGGAAGTAAATTTATTGGAAGCTAATTGACCGATCGATGGTTTTCGAAGTTAGTTGAAAAGCAACAAAGCTAAACTGTGCCCTCCACTGCATTTGGATTGGGACCAGTCTGCTGCTGCATTCAGGGAGTGTGTCAGTTGAAGTTCACCTTTTAAAACTGCCACAGTGTTTTTGCTGATGTGTGGTGCTGCTAACGTCACTAACTGTCCGTAGAATCTGAATATATTACATACAGCAGTAATGAATTGCTAAAATTTCATTTTAAAGATGCATTTTCAACATTAGTAGCATTGTTGTCTAACCAGTCGTGAACGTGGCTGCCTTGCCTGTGACATCAACTCTGATACTTCGGGTTGCTCAGTTTCCTCACAAGTTTCCAAGCAAAAATTCTGCCACCCACTGAACGTTCAAGGCCTTTTTCCCTCCAAGCTGGAGGTCGGAGTTGCCAACCTTCTGAGGGTTTTGAATGCAACATTAGACCAAATTCTTTGGCAGCATCATCATTCTTGTCTTTCCTTATCAATCTGATCCTTTTTAGTTTTTCAATTTTTGAAGGTGAAATGTTCAAACAAAATAATAACAATAATAACAACAACAACAATAATAATAATAATAACGTGGTAAAAACAATTTTACACCAGAAAGACAGGGTGCACAGTGATGGGTTACTATCTTGACAATGATATGAGCTCTGCTGAGTGCCCCTGCAGTTGATTATGTAGAATTTGAGCAGTGAGCAACAGCAGCAGAACAGTGCACTGCTGAGACATCAACAAAGGACATGACAGGCATCTCAGGCTTGTTGCCAGATACTATTGAGAAGGATTTGTGTGTGTGTGTGTGTGTGTATGTGTGTTTTCACTGTTATTTCATTGGTGTCAGGGGGGTTTGCTTTTTTGTGGTGGTGGAAGTGTTAGACCTATTGCACCATAAAGCACTTGAAGCAGTAATACGATGGCAAATGGACTGCATTTATATAGCACTTTTCCATCTGCATCAGACGCTCAAAGCGCTTTACAATAATGCCTCACATTCATGACGATGTGAGGGTGCTTCCATACAAGGTACTCACTACACACTGGGTGCAACTAGGGAATTACGAACCTTGCCCAAGGGCCCTTAGTGATTTTCCGGTCAGGCTGGGATTTGAACCGAGGATCCTCTGGTCTCAAGCTCAACGCTTAACCACTAGGCCATCACCTCCCCAAAAGTAAAATGTGCAAAAGTCTTAAGCACCTTATTGGTTCAGTATAAACACGATCTTTGTGTGTCTGTGTGTGTGTGGGGGGGGGGGGGTTAACCAATTTAAAATCTACAAATGGGAGTCTACATTATTAAAAGATTATTTGTAAGAAAAAAATATAAAAAATGATAACTTTGTAGGTTTAGACTAGAGTCTAATGCATAAATCCACAAAGACAATAAAAGGAGGGATTCATTCATTCATTTTCTTTACCCACTCACTCCTATTAAGGGTCATGGGGGGAACCTATCACAGCAGTCATCGGGCCAGTGTATCAGGCAAATGGGGGATCATAAATGAATACTGAATTTATCAAAAGAGGTGTTATTGTAAAATTCTGGGATAGTTCACCCAAATTAATTCAATAATTTTAAAGGTAAAGGGTCATCACATGAAATATTATTACATTACCTTGCATGCTGCCACATGAGTTGGGTATTGGAATTGCTCCTGTTTGTGTGTTGGTTGGGTCGGCTGAAAAATCAGCCTTTTCGTGCATTCTAAGGAAGTCTGTGAAGTCAAATACTGACTGTCTAGTCATTGTTTTAATACAAAAAAAAATTATATATATATATATATATATATATATATATATATATATATATATTAAACAATGGAAATCTTCTAATTCTGCACACAGCAGTGTTCATCAATCAGCCTTTTTTTGGTCAGCACGGTGGCTTAGTGGTTAGCACTGTTGCCTCACAGCAAGAAGGTCATGGGATCAGTTCCCACCTGTGACCTTTCTGTGTGGAGTTTGCATGTTCTCCCTTTGTTTGTGTGGGTTTCTTCTGGGTGCTCCAGCTTCCTGCCACATCCAAAGACATGCAGGTTAGGTGAACTGGAAACTTTAGAATTGTCCAGGTCCCCCTTGTAAAAGTGATCTTGAACTCAATGGAACTAACCTGGTTAAATTACAATTATGCAAGTCCTTTCCCATATTTTATCAAATCTCTGGCCAGTGGTTCAAGGAGAAGGTGGTTGCAACCCCCTCAACCTCCTACACCAGGGGTACTCAACTCATTCCCGAAAGGGCCAAGAGGGTGCAGGTTTTCTTCGTATCCATCCACTCCACCAGGTGACTTCACTGATTAACTGATTCCATCTGCTCAAAGGAATGTTAGTGAAATCAGCTGGTGGAGTGGGTGGGTGGTTGCAAAGAAAACCTGCACTCTCTCAGCCCTTTCTAGAACAAGTTGAATATCCCTGCCCTAAACTGAGATCTTCACTGGTGTGTGTGTGTGTGTGTGTGTGTGTGTGTGTGTGTGTGTGTGTGTGTGTGTGTGTGTGTGTGTGTGTGGTGTGTGTGTGGTGTGTGTGTGTGTGTGTGTGTGTGTGTGTGTGTGTGTGTGTGAGAACAAATAACTTTTAAAAAAAAAAAGTTGGATGGATTTTGGCTTTTCTTCAAACTTATTGGGAATATTACTTGGGTTTCTCCAGTTGCTTAACTTTTGGAACATATTGGCTAAAGGTCAAGGTCAAGCAAAACAAAAACACATCTACCATAATACCACCACTACCAACGTGGATATAGAGGATTTATCAAAAACTCATATTGATCAGTAAAATATTTGTGATGGATTGGTATAAGTGTCTACATGTTGAAGTCATGAAGAAGTTATAATAAAAAGTCACAACTTACTGGACTTCATGTGGTCAGTCAAAGCTTACTGCATATATTTGTGACGATAAGCATTCATAATATAAACTTGTACCTCAGTGTGCAGTGCATGTTTTACAAGTTTCACACCAGATGCTCTAATTAATTAATTAACTAATGCTAAAAACTGTGTGTGCATGTAAGTAAGTGTGTGGACAAGATAACTCAAAAACGGCTGGACAGATTTCATCAAACTTTGTGGGTTTATTACTTATATAGAGATTGATGTGATTTGATTTTGGAGCAGTTTGGTCAACAGTCAAGGAAAACATGATCAAACAAAGACTTATATTTCAGCAACCAAGAACTCAAGATGCATCAGACAGTGGGAATATTACTTGGATAACTATTTACAGGTGATAAATGTGTATATACATATATCGGCAACCACAAAGCCTCAATGGATCAAGCTTGGTGGGAATTTTACTTGGACAGATGTGTTGACGTGATTACATTTTAGTGTAGTTTGGTCAAAGGTAAAGGAAGACATGGTCCTTAATCTGCTTTTTTGTGGAGTTCAAGAACCAAGAAGCCCAGATGGATGATCCAAAGCATATATTGATTAGCAAAGTATTTGTGATTGATTGGTGTGGATGACTTCAGAATGAAGTCACATGATGAAGCCATACATAGTGAAAAGAAAAAAAAATTGCCATTTGTGTGTGTGAGAGATAGAGAGAGAGATAGAGAGATAGAGAGAGAGATGCTGAGTTTGTTGCTGTGACGCCACTCTGAACTTCACACGGTTGTATACGCTTCTTTTATTTCTGTTTAGCACTCTTCTGGTTATTAATTGTATCTACTCTGAACGTTATTTAACAACAGTCCTGTTGTGAATCTCTAGCAGTTACCATTCGCTAGGTAGGCTGACCCCTCCCCTCTCCGTTGTTACTTTTTATAGCTGTTTCTTTTCTACCAGTTTAATACTTCTGTTCGTATTTCAGTTGCACTGCTGTGAATTTTAAGTAATTATTTTATTCCTGTGTATCTTAGGAGCGGCTAGCTTTTTCGCTAGCGGTTAGCTTGCGTTAGCTATTTCGGACCCGTCATCATTTTTTCATTTCATTTTTTTTTACACTCGTGTTAGTTAATTAACTGTTTAGTGTATTTTATAGCTGCTGCTTTTTTTTACCTGTTTAATACTTCTGTTAGTTTTTCAGTGTAACTGCTGTGTGAGCCTTAGGAGTGGTTAGCTTATCCATTATTGGTTAGCTCATGCTTGCTTGGCTACATTCTTGAGTTTTTTAGTGCACAAAGTACACTACTAATTCTACTTTATACCCTCCGTAAATCCTGCGTGATGTTGGAAGATAGAGAGCCGTGTCCGTAAGTTAGAGCAGCTTCTTAGTGCAGTGGAGTTAGATGTTATGGGCACTCCAGATGAGGTTAGTGTTGGACCGGCTAGCGAGCCCATTAGCATCAGCTTAGAAACGCCGGCTGTGGAGGACGGCTTTCGGACTGTGGCTAGGAGGAGGAAGCCCCGTAGGGCTTGGTGCCCAGTTGTGGCACCCCGATCTCACTCGTCAGTGCGAAATGAGAATCAGTTCTCTCCCTTGGATTTGCCAGATGTGAATTCTCTGAGCCCACAAGTGACTTCCACGCCTGTCTCCAGGCCGAAACACCGGACTAGACTGCCTGATGTCTTAGCTTCACATCTGACAAATACCCAGTCAGTAGACAGACTTGTGGATAGTTTAAACTCAGTGCTCAAAACTACACTCGACATGATTGCACCACCTGTGTTAAAACTGCGCTCCCCCAAATCACAGTCATCTTGGTTCAATGATTATCTGCGCGACCTCAAGCATAAAGCAAGAGGTCTAGAATGGAAATGGCGTTGTTCAAAATTAGAAGTATTTCACCTTGCGTGGCGTGATGCTATCTTAGACTATAAGCATGCATTATTGACTACAAAGTGGACTTACTACTCTGATTTTATCAACAAAAACAAGCATAACTCGAAGTTCTTGTTCGACACGGTGGCAACACTTTTGCATGGACAACCGCCCGTAGTTCGCTCTCCTTTTACAGCACAAGATTTCCTGGATTACTTTGGGAAGAAAATAGAAGACATCAGGTTAAACATATCCCAGCATGCCTTAACCCAGCCACTACACCCTGCTATTCATGTGAGCACCACTACTGAGGTATTACCTAGATTTACAGAATTTGACAGTATCTCACTAGGCATGCTGACAAAACTCGTAATGTCAACAAAAAGCACAACCTGTTTATTTGATCCTATACCAACAAAACTGTTTAAGGACCTGTGGCCCACTCTTGGGCCGACTGTGCTGGAAATTATTAATCTTTCTTTAACTTCTGGATCTGTTCCTAAATGTTTTAAATCTGCAGTGATTAAACCATTACTTAAGAAACCTAATCTTGACCCTAGTGTATTGACAAACTATCGGCCGATATCAAATCTATCATTTTTTCTCTAAAATTCTGGAAAAAGTGGTGTCACAGCAGCTCGTAGACTAGCTTACTGAGAATAATCTCTTTGAGCCACTGCAGTCTGCTTTTAGAAAATACCATTCCACAGAGACGACTCTCACTAAAGTGGTGAATGATCTTCTGCTTACAATGGATTCGGACACCACTACGGTTCTGGTGCTGTTACATCTCAGTGGTGCATTTGATACAGTGGATCATCATATACTACTTGATAGGCTGGAAAATCATTTTGGGATTACTGGGAGTGCCCTTGCATGGCTGACGTCATACTTGACCAGTCGTCACTGTGTTTTGTACAGTAACACTACCTCTAACCTTAGTGACATGAAATTTGGGGTTCCACAGGGGTTTGTCTTAGGCCCCCTGCTTTTCTCCCTTTATATAGCACCCCTTGGGCACATATTGCGGCGTTTTGGGATTACCTTTCACTGCTATGCAGATGATACTCAGTTATACATGCCGATAACTGCTGGTAATCTCGTTCACATAAAATCCTTAGAAGATTGCCTTGCAGCAGTGAGAAGTTGGACGTCTAGAAACTTCCTACTTTTAAACTCTGATAAGAGTGAAATGATGGTTCTTGGTCCAGTGAGACATCGGCATCAATTTGACCAGTTAACGCTCAGCCTCGGCTCGTGTGTCATACATCACACTGACAAAGTGAGGAACCTTGGGGTAATTTTTGATCCTTCATTGTCCTTTGGCATCCACATTAGAAATATTACTAGGACTGCTTTCTTCCACCTGCGAAATATAGCGAAGATTCGTCCCATCCTATCTATAGCTAATGCTGAGACCCTGATCCATGCATTTATCTCTTCTAAATTGGACTACTGCAATGTTCTATTTTCTGGTTTACCGCAGTCTAGCATTAGGGGTCTCCAATTGGTTCAAAATGCTGCAGCCAGACTTTTGACACGAAGCAGAAAGTTCGACCACATTACACCCATTCTGGCATCCCTTCACTGGTTTCCTGTCCCAGTGAGATCAGATTTTAAGGTTCTGCTAGTAACCTATAAAATTATTCATGGACTGGCACCTCCCTACTGTGGATTCTGTGGAGACTTTCAAGTCCAGACTTAAGACGCACTTATTTTCCCTTTCATATGGCTAGCATACTGGTACAGTTTTGTTTTACGCTTTTTACTCTTAATTCATTTATTAGCAATTGGAGTGGGCTGCAGCCTCAACTTTAAATAAATTCTGGGTCTTTTAGTGAAGTTTAGGGATAGTGGCCGGTGATCACCTTAGTATTTCTCTGTGTTTCTTGTTGTTTAATGCTGGCAAATTATACAGTATTTTTTTGTCTTTCTGATGCCTGATTCTGTTTTTTCTCTCTATTTAAGGAGCAGCTCCATCCAGAGATGGGAGCTGTATTCGTGTTGGTGATCCTCCTGTCCTGTACGTCAATAGCATTTCTTGTATATTCGTCCATGAATTGTTCTGTGAATTGTTCTGTAATTTATGTTTGTAGCATGGCCCAAGCAGAGGGTCACCTCTTTGAGTCTGGTCTGCTTGAGGTTTCTTCCTCAGAGGGAGTTTTTCCCTTACCACTGTTGCTCTGGGGGTTAGTAAGGTTAGACCTTACCTGTGTAAAGCGCTTTGAGGCAACTCTGTTGTTATTTGGCGCTATATGATAAATGAAAATAAATTGAAAAATTGAGAGAGAGAGAGAGAGAGAGAGAGAGAGAGAGAGAGAGAGAGAGAGAGAGAGAGAGAGAGAGAGAGAGAGAGAGAGGAGAGAGAGAGAGAGAGAGAGAGAGAGAGAGAGAGAGAGAGAGAGAGAGAGAGAGAGAGAA